>NC_056747.1:906287355-906432355 GCF_019279795.1 Protopterus annectens | reverse complement strand
AAATCTACTCGAGCTACACGCTCTAGGGATATAAACCTCAACACAACAATGAATAGAACATGCTGGAGGGATAGATTCCCTTCGCAGAGACTTCCCTTTACTATGGAACAGGTTCCCGATCTACATAAGACAGGGCCCCTCACTATCACTCTTCAAGAGGAACCTTGATGAGTGGATGGGTAACAGAAAGTTCACACTGGGGATCACACCAACAGCACTACTAGATAGAGGCCAAGGGTACTAGCTGCTAGTACAAGGGTCTAGGGAACTACTAAAGGGGCGGTGAATACCACACAACGTGGCTGGGCTAATATATGCCTTCGGGCAGATAGCCCAGTACCAACCTATGAACCTATGAACCTAACACTAAATCCCAGTTGCCCCGAAGCACTGTCTGGTTAAGTGACTTGATCATGATTACACAATAAGCAATGAAGACTGAAGGAATTAAACACTGTACCAGAGAAAGTAGCTGTGGTGGTGGTGCTGCGGTAGCGTTGTCACCTTACAGTAAGACGTTGTCCTGTTCGATTCTCAGCTAAATCGTCTTCTGTGTGGAGACATGCATGAATGGGCGTATCTTCGTTGAAGGTTGTATGTTAGGGCTGGCAACTCAGTATGTAAAAAATCTACTGCCAATCATTAGCGGACCGGATTTCCGCTGTGGCGACCCCTAACCGGGAAAAGCCAAAAGATACAACAACCAGAGAAAGTAGCTTGTTGATAGCTCATGGCCTTGGTTGTCTGTGCCAGCTGCCAGAGTCAAACCAGCAAATTGACATGAATCCCTTGTGATCATGGAGGTCAGTATATTTATGCATTGGTACAGGAGATGGAGCCTCCTGTATGGTGGTGCAGGGGGTCTTTCCCCTTGCAGAAAATGCTTTTTAATGATTTGTCATCCAGTTATGATTCATATATGTAATGGAAGCAGTTGTCCTTCAGGCATGGAATATAAGAAACAGAGGCAATAAGAGAACAAGGAATGTTCCCTAAACCTTATCAGGATGACTATGTGTCCAAGCCCTTCAAATTATTTTGGTCAAGAAGACTTTTGCTCTTTCAGATTGAACATATTTAGGAACATTCAGATATCCCTCTGAAAATAAGGTGAACTATACTGAAGTCCTTGTTTACTACTGTGGTGACCTGCTGTATCAGCATCCTTTAAGAATGGTATCCCATTGAGTCAGAAGAATTATTTGCTTCCCAAACCTGACTGTGCCACATTTGTTGTTATTGAGAGTTGGACTATTGTTTTTAAACCAGAACTGGGTTACAAACATGCCCTAGTGTCTTGATGAATCTGTTGGAAAGATGCCCTTCATATAAAGGGTTCTTATTATTTAAGCGAATGCTTAAATTTGCGAATGCTGTTTCGTCGAGCATGATTATATGAAATGTCAAAATGCTGAAAACACGGAACAGAGCCGTTTTCAGGACTTTGCCATTTCCTCCACTGTGGTGCAATCTCGGAGTTGGTATATTTAAGTAGGATGTATGTGGAGGCCCCCCCACCTTATTTTGTGTTTGGATTTTTTTTTTGTTTGTTTTTTTATGGATCAGCGATTTTTTTCCCTGGGAAAAAAAATCACTGATGTGTGTTCGATATTTTGGATTTTCAGGTATTGTGGGTCGATTATATAGCATTCGCACTTTCGTGCATTCCTTAATATAATATAGACTCCCATATAACGTCTGCAGTTAATTACTATACTTGGTGTCAATGTGGTTGTCCTAGGTTATCTGCATCCTTCAGAAAGCCATGAACACTACCACCAAGAATTTATATTTATCAAAACTGAAAATATTTACTGTTTGGTTCCAGCAAAAAAATGTTTTTTTTGTGGCTAGATATGTTGTCTGTTTGGATTCCCTCCTGTTTCCCTCCAAACTGATATGCTTTGTAGTGCATTGCACACTCAGTCCTTAACACTTTGCCAGGTGCCTGTAAGGGATAGGGCAGCAAATGAAAAAATCAAACCACCCCTGATGGCAGTCTAAATACTTGCCATTCCAGTCGATCCACATCACAGTGATGGAGAGCAAATGAGCAAATTAGCTATCAACAGATTGGGGTAGAAAAAAGAATTTTAACATGGATCTTTTCTACTTTCCCGTAAAATTTTCTGTTCTGGAAGAGAGCTCTGCTCTTGGCAGGTACTTCAACTAGAAGGCTGTCAGAGGTACAAGCCTTATGTTTTCTACCAAAAATGATCTTCCATAAGGATATAGAGTGTTTTTATAACTCCTCTGAATTCACCAAAGTCCATGTTTAACAATACAGTAATTTAGAACATCAAGCTTCTACATTTTATCATCTTCAGAAACTTGGAGAAAGCATTTTGCATTCTTTGGATCTTAAGAGGCAGCTTTGGATATATTTTCCAGAACTAAAGAAATTAAAAAGTCATATTAACTACATATCTCTCATTCCTAAAAACCTTTGAAAGTCAGTTTCTAATTGGCTTGCCAACTATATTGGGTTTTGATATTCCTCTATTAAGTTTCTTCAGGACCATCATTCTACTAGACAGACAGAGGCCTCTGCAGCTTTTGAGGTTGAGTTTCAGCAGAAAACGTATGTGAGCATGCTGCTTTGTCACCCAGCCGCATTTTCAACATCGCTAAATAGATTGCCAGGAAAAATTTAAAGGAAAGCTTTGCCATTGCAGTCCTCCCAGGTTGGTAACTGGAGTTTCCATCTCCCTTTGGGATATACAGCTTGCAAATCTACCTACAAGTTAGAGATTACAGGACAACATTACAATACAGTAGCTCACCACAGCAATAGGGGTCTAACCTCATTTCTGTCTGTCTGAATGTCTGATAGAAGCACTCTCCATTCCTTCCTCTATTTTCTTTCAGTTAGGCCTTTAAAGATTACTTTATACTCTGTTGCTTGGTCTCTCACTCTGAATATATGGTGGTATGCTTGTTGCACTGGTATTGATATAATTATATAGCTTAACATAGCTAGCCTGCAGATCATGGACTAAAATGGATATAGCTGTGAAAAGATGAAGCATAACCTGTATTGGTGGCATAGTGCAGATGTGCGGTAAATATACTCATTGAAATAGCCTTGTAAATATCATATCATATAATTTCATTGCAATATGCTTTATTTTGTCCTGAAGGAGGCATCTCCTCTATGTGATGCCAGACAGTGAGTTATAGAGATACAGTACAGTTGTATAAGTTGAACTTACTGTAACAGTAGATGTTTGAATAATAATTACTGCAGTAGTCTTAGCTATATGGGTTATATCCTGCAAGGATATAAAGGAAGGCCAATTTACAAAGCTTTAGGGTACCTTTCATGTGCTCAAACTGTGAAGCAACTCAAACAGAGCAAACTGACCAAAAGACAACTTTGGACGCAAAGCCCTTTAGGGCTTTCTTGCCAGCAGAGAGATGGAGGCTGAGCCCTGAAAGAACACTACTAGAAAGGGTCTATATCAGCATTTCGAAAGACGAACTGCCGAATACCAGTTGGCTGACACATAAATGTTGAACCATGATATTGCCGAATGGCCAAATCACCGATTTCTTAAGGGAAAGAAATCAGTTGGTCAAACACCAATGCCAAACACAAACAAACATTCTTAAACTGGGGGGCTTTGCCCCCCACACACCCCCTAACTAATTATTCTAACTCCAAGACTGCACTAAAGTCAGGGGAAAGGGCAGGTGTAAGGAAATGGCCAACCTCTTTCCTTCCGTTAGGAAGAAATTGGTGATTTGGCTGTTCCGCAATGTCATAGTTCGACATTTATGTGTCGGCCAACTGGTATTTGGCATTTTCTTCTTTCGCAATGCTGATATAGACCCTGCTGGAAACAATAAATAAATAAATAAATACATGTGTACATCCTGCCGTAAAAAACACACTGAAAAGTAAAAGGAGATGGAGGGAGGGAGCTGCTACTGCACCAATTATCATTCAAAAACCTACTGTTATGATATGTTCTTCTCACAGAACTACACTATGTTCTTCATACTGATCACTGCTGGAGTAGCCTTAGCTATATGGGTAGATTAACACAGCTAACTATATTTGGGAGGAGAAAGGAGAAGGGTCCAGGTGTCCCTGTAGAACTGTTCAAGCAAAACTTCATCTAGACCTAAATCAAGCTTATAGTGCTTTGTAAAAGTATCTACAGAGGACCAAATAGCAGCGTCTAGAACACTTCTAGAGTACAACCCTTTCCAAAAAGCCATAGATGAAGCCAAGGCCCTGGTAGAGTGAGCTTTGACCCTGCCTGAAATAGATTTGTTGTGGTGACTATACCAAAAGGTAATAGCCTTACACAACCATTTGGAAATAGTCTGTTTTGACACAAGTTGTCTCTCCTTCTTACCTTCACAAGAAATAAACAATTGATTCAAAAATCAGAAAGATTTAGTTCTGTCACGATAACACCTGAGCTGTTTGTAAGCATCCAAGGTATGGAGTATCCTGTCTCCCTCATTTTAGGTTCAGGAAAGAAAACAAGGGATATGGAAAGTTTGGCTTAAAGTAAACTTGGATATCACTTTAGACATAAAAGCAGGGTTAGTTCTCAAACAAATCCTGCCACTGTGGAAAATGAGATGGGGTTGATTCACCATAAGCATTTGCAACTCAGATACCCTTTTTGCAGAGATCAGAGCAATCAGTAAAACTGTTTTCCATGTTAAGAACCTCAAATCCAACAGATTAGCTATTTCAAATGCAGCAAGTGTTAAATTCTCTAATACAAAATTAAGATTCCAGTGAGGGGGGGGGGGGCACCAGTTTTCTAGGAGGCCTTTTATGCAAAACAACTTTCAGAAAATATTTTGAGATGAGATGACATTGAAAGAGGATCCATGGGCAGACATGCTGAAATGGCTGAAAAAAGAACCTTGATAGAGAAATAAGAAAGGCCATAGGTTAATAACTCAGACAAATATTGTAAAACCAGAGACAAATAGGCCTGAAATTGGTGCTGGTTATGTTGTTGGCATCGACTACTAAGCCTTTTCCATTTGTTAATATATAGTTTTCTACTGGCAGGCTTTCTTGCCTCCTTTACTGCCTGATGCATGTCCTCAGAAAACAGGTGCTTATAAGAAATTGAGACCCTATCTTCCAGGTAGTCAATTGAAGATGATTGATATTGGGGTGTATCAAACACCTCTAGATTTGTGTAAGTAGATCCAGTCTGTGAGGAAGATTGTGGTAATTGTCCCTGGCCATTTTCAAAAGAAGACAGAACCACATTTGCCTGAGCCAGAATGGAGTCACCACAGTGATCTTGGGGGATTCCTTCAGAATCTTCAGAACTTCCCTGGATACTAGTGGAAAGGCATACAGGAACATTCATGTCCAAAGAAAAGAAAATGCATCAGTCATCCATGCCTTCTTGCATGAAGTACTAGAACAGAATTTTGCCAGTTGATTGTTCAGAGAGGAGGTAAAGGGGTCTTCTTAAGGAATTCCTCACAGATGGATCAAATCTTGGAAGACCCCTGATGTAGTTTCAATTTATGAGGGTCTGCCCTGGTCCTGCTCAGCTAGTTTGTGACAGTTTTCCTCTGACAGAATGTAGGATGCCTGCAGAGTGAGATTGTGCTGTAAAGCTATATTCTGAGATAACATGACTAGTCTGCAAAGGGAGTATGAACTGCTTCCCCCTTGTTTGCTGATGTACCACATGACTGTGGCATTGTCTGTAACCACTTAAAGAGGTCCCAGGGACCAAATATTGTTCAGAGAGTTGACTTCCTTGATCAGGGCAAGCATCTCCTTGATATTTATGTGCTTGCATCTGTCATTGGTGACCCACACCTCCCTGCACTTTTATCTCACCTGAAACTACTCCTCAAGCAAAATCTAAAGCATCTGTGGTGACTGCTTTGGAGCAGGAAGGGAGAAAGGGAGACCTTGATTTAAGGATATCTGTTGTCTCTACCAAGTGATTTCTCTGTTGACAAACCCCATACTGGGATCTGAAAAGATTAAGGGCGTTGATGGTGGGACCAAATATATTTCAGATACCACTGTATCTTTCCCATGTGGAGTCTTGCCAGGGATATCAAGAGAATAACAGATGCCATGAGACTCAAACTCCTGAGGTATTTCCTCACAGTGACCAAAGTCTGATTGGAAAATCTTAGAAACAGATCTAAATAAAGATCTATTTTTCCTGTGGAAGAAAACTTTAGAAACAGATCTAAATAAAGATCTATTTTTCCTGTGGAAGAAAAGTTCTTTGAACTGAGATGTCTGATTGACACCCCAGGAACACAATCCTGTGTGTGGTGTCTCACATCCTCTGCATTTTTATTCCTCCAGAAACTGCTCCTCAAGTAAAGTACAAGCATCTATGGTGACTGACTGCTTTGGAGCAGGGATGGAGAAGGGGAGACTTGGATTTAAGTGCATCTGTTGTTTCCACCAAAAAAGTCTCTGACAAACCCCACCTCTAGGTCTAAAAATATTAAGGGTGTTGATGCTGGAACCAAAGAAATTTCAGATATAACTGTATTTTTTTCATGTGGAGTCTTGCCAGGGGTATCATGAGACTCATAGATGCCATAAGACCCAAAATCCTGAAATATTCCCTCTCAGTGACAAACGTCTGAAAGGAAAACCATGAAATAAATGTAGATAAAGATGTATTTTTTTTCACGTGGAAGAAAATCTCTTTGAACTAAGGTGTCTAGTTGAAAGAGGAAAAAGAGGTAGTAGGTTATGAAGCAACAACATTTTGAATTTGGGCACTATCAGAAACAGGCTTAGAAAAGAAAGATTCAGAACTGATTTCCAAGCATTTTCTTTCTTTGGCACTAGGAGCATCCAAAAACACCTTCCCCACCACTTAGGAAGGAGGAACTGGTTCTATCACTTCTTGGGACAACGTTGATGAAGAACAGGAGGAAACAAAAAAGTCTGATCTGCAAAGTGAGGAATGACACCTTAGAAAGGAGAAATTTCCTCCCACTGCTTTCTGTAACCTTCTTGAATGATTTTAGAACCCATTTATTTGTCTGAAACAATATTTTCAAAAAGAGAAAAATGAAGATTCAGACTTTCTGGAAGACAAAAGGGGCCAGGGTGGTAAGTGGTTAGAAGGTCTCTTGAATAGTCATTCAGACTTGTTGGACTGTCCCTGGTTTTGGGAGGTTTGAGACTTGTTTTTGGAACTTCCTTGCCATTTCTTCTTAGAGATCTGGGTACTTGAATTCTGTTGAGGGTGTTTATTCTGTTTTTTTTTTTTTTTTGGGCCAAAACTGGATGAGGAGAAAGAAAATCACTTGGGCAATTTGGAAAAGTAGGACTGAAAAATCTTAGAGATTCCCTGGATCACCTTGGCTCTTTCATCACACTTTTTCATCACCTCAGCAGCAGAGGGGCAAACACTAAATCTCTACGTGGGGAAATTTAAAATCTCATTGTTTACATCATCTGGGAGGTTCTGACAATGCAGCCAAGCAAATCTCCTTAAAACAGTACCAGTGGCCACAGTCCTGGAAGAAGCATCAACAGAATCATACATGCACTGCATGCAGCAGAAGAAATTAAGTTATTTAGTGGCAATTTTTCTTCACAAGAAGAAACTGTAGACAAAACATTCCTCATTCTTTCACAATTTCTCAGAACAAACTTTAACATATAAGCCTGACAATTCAAAATTTTGAAAATCAAAGATGCAGAAGAATACACTTTTCCCTCATACCTGTCAATACTTTCCCGTCCTTATTAGAGAAGAGTAAGATGGGAATTAACTAAGTGCTTAGCAGAAATGTAATCAACTAAGGCTATACTGCTGGGTCAGGGTTGGGAATAGTATATAAAAATGTAAAAGACTGAGGAATTTTATACAACCGATCTTCCTTTTTAAGGACAGCTGGCTGACTATCAGGAAACCTGCAGGCAGTAAGACACACATCCTCTAAAGCAGACAAGACAGGAGGAATGGGTGTAGGTTTTGGCAAATCTTTCTGTAACAACTCACAGTATTTTCTGAGGGACTGAGAAATCTCATTGTTCTCCCATTGAAAACACTGGCACACACTAGCAATACTCTCAGAGAAAGACAACCCTTCCTCCACAGGGAGAATCAGAAACTGAGCTCTCCTCTGAGTCTGAATCAGAAACCTGTGGACAAAGCCCTGAATCTGTCCCCTGCATCTTGTTCAGATTCAGAATCTTGAATCTTTTTCAGGAAAAGAGGACTCCCAATTTCTTTTACCAGAAACTACTTTACAAGAAGGATCATTAGCCTGAATTAAAACCTGAGCCGGTCCCAGTAAGCTACTCATATCCAAAGAAATTTGTGGAGAGGTCTTTTTGACAGGCAGAATGTGGCCAACTGTGTTACTAATAGCAGCAGTTGCTTCCCCAGGGATGGGCATAGCATTCTAACACAACAAGGAAATCCTCCCTGATCCCTCTCCCAGGACCAACAACAGTGGCTCTACCTTGCCCACTGAGGAGACTCCAACAGCTGCAGAGGACATAGCTATCCCCAGTCAATAGTGGCTGTAGGTGCTACATCAAAGGGATCCGGGTAAAAGATGAGCGGTCTGAGGTAAAACAAATGGCCACAGCACAGTCTCCCACCTGCAGCTGAGGCAAATTGCCAGCCTGCTGTGACGGCAAAGGCTGTTTGCTTAACTTTTCTTTTTGTGGCTGGAAGAAAGACCAACCATGGGAAAAGTAGTCTGTTCCATGTTCCAGCCGAAAATGGTGCCTCTTTCCTGGGGAAGACAAGCGGCAAATGCTGGTAATACTAGCAGTCCAAATAAATTACTTTTTGACAGAAAAAACACAGTAAAAAACATTTTAAAACACTATGGCAGCCCCACAATAATAAAAAAATTCCTCTACAGAAATATACTTTCAGTTAGTTTACGTTATTTTTAAACTGACAGAAATTAATGTTCCAGTTAAAAGAATATTACAGTCTTGAGACCGTCCATTAAATAACATCACAACTAGCTTTAAAATAACGTTCCTGAAGAGGAAAGTAATGAAATATTAACAAAATTTAAGAAAATGGAAGTTTTTTCCCCAAAAGGAACTTACAAAAAGCCAAGTGTCAATCCTCAAAAGCCTCAGGGGAGCGTACTCTTTGGAGGCAGTAAAGTTCAGAAGGGCTTTGCACCCAGACTTGTCTTTTAGTCAGATCACCTTGAGCTGCTTGACAGTTTGGGTGCATGGAAGGTGCCTAAAGCTTTGGAAGCGGGCCAGCTGTTATATCTTTGGCAGGATACAACCGATATAGCTAAGGCTACTGTAGCAGTGATCAATATGGAGAACATTTCCTTTTTTGCATGATACTGCTTTTGACCTTGGGTTGGAAGTCCATATACTATTTTTGCCATGCTACTAAGTTAAATTATCACAGTAGTTTGAGGGAGGGGTTACAGCTCTGAAAAAAATGGAATCTCTTCCATGCGACCACACAAGCAGGCACAGCTCCTCGGTAAGGTGAATCACGTCTGGGCAGCCTATAACAACTTGCAGGGAGAGCTATATTAACTGCTGAAGAACATGTAAAGTTAATTGCCATTTCTTCTATCATGTTTAATATCCCATGATGTCACAACAAAAAAATCTGCTGTCTGATTGTTTTTCAAAAAAGGTAGTTACAGAATACAGGATTATGATGCATGTAACCTATAAAATAAAGAATCACTACATCAAGTAGAAGCCACACAGCTCCAAAAATTACAAGCTCTGCAGGGACTCACAATAACCACCAATAATACACAAGGCACTGTAGAGGTACCAGGATCCAGTAATCCAAAAACAGCCCAGGAATTAATATAAACAGAACATTTAGTAATCTCCACACTCAAAACATTAAACTCTTAACAGTCTCACCACTTTTTTCATCCTTGCGTAGGCCTTCTGAAATATACAGTATCGGCATGAGAATCAACCCCTTTTTCCCATTTTGTGTAAAAAGTTGGGGTGTTGCATCAGTAGTGACCATCACCTTGAGCCACAACGCTTGGTGGCTAATACTGCAGTTTTGTAAAATGCAGCTTTAAAAGCCCTGTATATGACCCACCAAGAATTCCTAAAATATATGGCATTACACTGAGCAAAAATCACTTTGTATGAAAAGCAGTCTAATAGGGGTCCACTACTAATACTTAAGATCCAACAGCTTTAAACTCAAATGTAGCATTTATTGGACAAAACTAAATAAAGACTTGTTTGCAGGGGCAAAACCCAATGCATCCTAAATACTAGCCCTCTACATGCGCACACACACACACACACACACACACACACACACACACACACACACACACACACACACACACACCTTACTGTACTATTTCCAGGCAGAAGCAACTCCATTTCAGAAGTAGAGTGACCACTTTCAAAATAAAATATAATATTTTTAGTCTTTCTTCCAAGATGCTGCCATCTTGTAGTTATGTAGATTACATGTTCTAGCCCATACACTTTACTTCAAAGTGAAAATAGTCAAGCAAATATCGGGAAACAATAAATCAAGCAAATATGCTTCAGCAAATTACAAAATGAACCACCTGGATTTGAACCCTTGAAGTGAAACTATTGAGCAGTCAGTCCAATCACATGGGTGGCTGGGTCTTTTAAAAGGTCGTATATGATGCCCAAGAACTCTTTGATGAATGCTTATTCATGGAATCCTTGCTATTTCTGTGGATGTCATTTTTTTCCATTATAGGATTACATTTGAAATTTCTGACTGGTATAAACCAAGATCGTGAGATGGTCAGGAGATAAAAATGGCAAATGTGCTTGTTCATTTTTTTTTACATGAATTTCATTAATTAGCTTTTAGTAATGTTGTGGCTCATTCTGTGTTCTCTGGAATCTTTTCTGAATGTAAAGTATCTGAGAAAAAAGATTACCTTTATATATTGAATCTGTAAGTCATGTTGTTTTGCGGTTCTTTTAAACCTGTTATGATTTCAAAGCACAAAAAATAAGTTTTTTCTATGTGGTACCTCCACTTCATGTATTTTATGTTATAGCACTTTTTGCCTCCTGTATGGGATGTTGTCTCATCACCTCACTTTAATAAGGAAGTTTAATCTATTCACACTGAAGTCCTCTTACATGACAAGCAGTGTTGAATTTCTTGTAACAGTCAATGTTTCACTTTATTGATATTACACACACACACACACACACACACACACACACACACACACACACACACACACACACACACACACACACACACACACACCAATATATTGCTATTTGTAGTTTAGCATTGCTATTTGGAAAATGAGATTTCTATTTGCTTGCACTTTATTGTATTTTATTGCTTGGTGCACATTCTAATTATTTTTCATTCATACCCAGCAAATAGAAAGTGTCAGCGAGCTTTTCTATGTAATGGACTAACACGAGTCTGACCACTGTCACCTAGGTAACCATAGTCGTGTTGTACTGATCATTCATCAGAAAATGCCTGCTATACTACCTTTACATGGGAAACATTGCTGTCATCTGTATCTGTGCTCTACACATAACATTTTTTGTGAAATTAAAAATACAGCAAGCAAATTAAAAAAAAAATTTGATTATCACATTTTGACTTCTCAGATAAATTAATCAGAACCAGCTTGTATTAAAAGTGGTTTTCACTTCAGCTGTTTCTTGATAGACAGTTGCAAATCTTCCCTTTGTATGAGTCCTGACATCAAGTTACTTGTTCCTCCCTTCTCAAGCAATTAAATACATGAACCACAAATTGTGAACTTGGCCATTGTTCATTGAACATAGGCAAAAGTGCTGTCTATAAGGGAATAGAGCAGAATGTTGAAGTGGCACCTTTAACAGCTAAGCTACCATGCTGCAATGAGCATCCTGTAACATGACAGATAACACAAAAGATCATAACAATTCAAAAAACTGGGGAGGACAGGAGTGGGCAATCTATATTCTATCCATGGTGGGGGTATTGGTTAGTCATGAGGGCATACACCTTTTGACTAAACTAAAGCCTCTTCCATTGCTATAGGTTAATGTATGAAGTACTCATGAGGCTCCTATAGAATATTTCTAGTAGTGAATTGCATTATTTTGAAAAGAACCACCTGACCCTGTTTTTTTAAAGCCTTATGAAAAGAACAAAATCTCCATTTCTCATTTATCTCTGTGTACTGGTACAAGTCAGTAGAGACAGCTTCGTCATCTCCTGCACACTTACATGCAGATGAAAGTAGCAACACATTTGCAGTTCATTGAGATGATTACATTTGTGAAACTGAAAGTCATAAGAAAATTAAAGAAATAAGCAATTTCATATCATTTGGCTAGCCATATTTTTGAATGAAAGAAACTGAATACTTAGCACAAAAGTCACTATTCCACAAGGTGTTGGATTATAACACAAATAAATAAAATATTTTAGATCTGTTTGTTGTGTATTGGCAGTTAAGTACGTTGATGTAATTTTCAATATTTTTTGCTAGCCACACTAATCTATCCTTCAGTGCATCTAGTAAATTCATTAGCGTGAAATACTATATTACCTCCAAATGGATTTAAATCTGTATACTTTTTTGTTCCCAAAACAGACTCAGCAGTTTGGAAATGCATGCATATGGGAAAAGGGGATCCAAACTGCCGATATATATTTTAAAAATGTCTGAATATAACAATTTGAATCTTAATGTTCAGGTAAAAGCCTGTTACCTGCACATCCAGGTAATAAACATATACACAGGTTTATGATGACATTATGGCAATGAAGTACTTTATGACAGTAGCTGCATATGAATCAGAGGTTTAATTCTGAAGGTTTTTCTGTTGTCAGAACAAGATGCAAAATAGCTTATGTGAAACAGTTTGTGTCAATACTTTTCTCTAAGAATGACTATTTTCTGGTAAGATGTAACCCCCCCAGGTGGCATTATTGAGAAATAATTCATTTCCAGTAGCTAAGAGGCCCTCCATCTCTGGCATGTGTGATACATTTCTTAACGAATAACTCAAGAGTGGGTATGAGTAAATCAAGATAGTGGGTTATTGCTATTATACAATGACATTATTGCTTACCTTTCTTAAATAATGTCTTTGTATAACGGCACTGTAGTGTTCTTTCACATTTCTTCTGCTTTTTCTGATGTACTATGCATGGGTATGAGACTTATGTTCCTACAGTACAAGGAAAGCAATGGAGAAGAGAGAATCTCCATCAATGTTTTTTTTTACCAAGATTTTATGAAGGGCAGCCTAAATACAAGAAAAATCAGATATATTTCTGATAATTTATTTTTGCAGAACATACCTGATTTTTCTCATATTTTGCCTGTCCTGTGAGCATATGCTAATAGAAAGATCTAGCTGCTTAGTGGTACTTCAGTGGCCAGACTTTTTAAATAAGAATGACCCGTCATTGTATAATACCCCATAATGCCTAATAAATAAATAAATAAAATAAAGAGTTTTCTATGTAACTTAAATTTTAACATACTGTGCAGAGATAGTTATTTAAAATAAGCCCATAGGTTTAGTATCAGGGATTCAATAGTATCCTCTCTTGAGCACTATTACTTATGTTATTAACAGCATTTTAATCTTGTAAAGTTGCGTCATGATTTTGTAAATTCATTATGAACACATTACAAAGGTGATGTCAGAGCCTGATTTTCTCTCTGTAGATATGATACAAACAGCTCATCTTTTCAAAAGTGGCCAAAGCAGAGACAGCATCATCAGAGAAAGAGAGAGAGAGAGGATGAAACGTCACTGGTCGAACAAAAGCACGAACTGTAACTAGGAGGTGAACTGGAATGGATTACACTCAGAACTATAATATCTATAAATGTGCAGGAGGTAGCACTGTTATTTTTAATAGGAGGAGCTAGCCTACAAAATTTAGTGGATGAAAGATTTTTGAATATCAAAGTCAGATCCAAAGAGTTTCAGCCACTTTTATTTTTCTCACTGTGGTTAAATTGTAGGAACAGTTCAGGTGCTTATGACTACACACTTTAAAAGACAAGAAATAGTCAACAATGAGTCATCCCTCCCCTGGCTGCTCATGGTTGCCATGACACCTAATGTAAATATCTCAAACTGCATTTTCCTAGTTACTGAAATGCTCAAAGTGAGCACTGACAGCTGGCATAGATCAATGACCATTTGTTAGTTTCTACACAATTACAAGAGAGTATAAATGATTTTCTCCTACAGAGGGTGAACTTTATTGTTAACCATGATTTCCTATAGTATATTACAGAAAAAACGCACAAAACGTCTACACCTGCTGTAATCAGATTTTTCTCAACCGACTTAGTGCCACATTTTTTCTCTCTGCTGCCAAATCTTCTCCATGACATTTAACAGCTACATATTTTTTTAATACTAAACTACCTAATTCGTGTGGAGGGAGGCAGCATCACTATAAAATAAACTATTGTATTTATCTTGTGAGAATTTATATAAAAAAAAAAAATACAAAGATTAGTCCTTGGTTCCCAACAGCTTTTATTTCACAGCATCTGAGCTAAAAATAGCTTCCAGAAAATAAATAAAATAATGGACTGTCTGTGTAACCTAATGTTATACATACTCGTATTTGAAAATGCCCAAAACCATTAGCATCATGCATTATATGGAATTCATAAGTTAAATGTGTAGACAAAATTTCATTATCTACACTTACTATAATATTATTATTTCACACGTAACTACTTCTCTGAATTTTATTCCCGTAGAGAAACACAATTATATGTAGCAATAACTATCTAGACAGTACAGCAAACATGTGCTGGGTTTTCCTAGTTCTGTATACTCAGTTGAATTCTTTCTTCCTTCCATAGATAATCACTTAAAAAACAAGCATTTTTTTTAAGTAAGAGCTGCAATAAAAATAAAGAAAGGAAAACTCCTTAATAAGATTATCTATAACAAATATCAGACTAGTATATGTAAAAATTATAGATGTGTTCTTACTGTATCAGTTGGTCTACCAGAGAACCCTCTTTCGCTGATCTTTGGCTGGTTTTATCCTTCCTCTCAATCAGAATTCAGCAGATATTTGGAAGATCCCATGCTCATAGACATACTACCGGTTCCTACATGCTCTGATATTATGTGTGATATACTTAAAAAAAGCTCATTCCTCTCAAGCCCACCAGTTTGCCCAATGAACACTTGTAAATGCCTTCTTGTAACTCAAGTAGTAATAAAAATCTGATGCCTGTATAAGACATAATAAAGAAGTACTTAACTTGCCTGATTTACAGCAAATGCCAAGTCTGGGTGGAGTATCACACATTTGCAGTATAACTGATGGAAGGTAATCCTGACCCATCATGTGAGGTTTTGCATAGATCATTTGGTACAATAAGACCACATCTGTTATTATCTTTTATCAAGGACAATCCTTGCTGTGTCTTTCATTGGGATAAACACAGTAAAAGTGAATTAATAATCACAAATATTCATAATGATTTTTTGTTCAGCAGTGCATGCTTGCTATAAATTGAACATTACCCATTGGATCATGTCTAACTCTAAAATTATGTAGTAGAAATAGAAATCACTATGACAGCAGCTACAATAAATAGATCCAGAGCAAGGTTATCTATCACCCTGGGCAGTTTCCTAATATGGCACCTACCTGAATAATGAGCAGGGGAAAAAAAGGACTTCTCAAGGTTGAGGAACAACAAAAAAAAAACGTCTTAAAGTAGGGGACAAAAAATCTTTACTTATCTTGTAAATGTAACAAGCCACTTCCTACAAATGTGACAAGCAGTCTGCTTCTGTTGTTAACAAAGACAGAGCAGATGCCAGTACTCTACTCTCACACCATCAGCACCTGCCAATCAGGCCTCCTAATATCATGCACAATGGGAAGCTGTCCACTTACCCCTGCCCTAGTTACACTTCTGACAAAAAAAATTACACCTGCCATTTTCTGTATAGCAATAGAGAAGCTAAAAGTCAACAGGTCAGATATTATAAAACAAAGTTCCATCCCCATATCCCAATGCTGCAACATAAAACAATATATATCACATAAAAATGTTAAAATCGATAACACTACATTACAAGGATAGAAACATTCTATCCCAAAGAGCTGGATGTATGTGCACCAAACAAAGTGGCACTCACTGCTCTAGAACTGATATACTGTGCAAGCATGTTCATGTACATTGAAGTAACCATACAGAGTACAGTACATCACTAAAGCATCTCCAAACACACACACACGCACATACATATTTTCACTGGAGTTACTGGATGAACTACTAGAATAAAATGGCATTATTTAAAAAGGTAATACAGTTCATTTTAAAATAACATAATTGAATAATTAAAAACAAGATGTGAGCACACCAACAAAGCTGAGAAAAAGCCAAGAAACATCCTAAAACACTTATTACAAAAGGATGAGCACTTTTGCGAGGTCACCGCTTCATCAGTTAAAGTTCAAAAATAAAGTTTGGTGAAGATGTGCAACACAAACCAAGTGGCTGCGGTGTACAGATCTGCAATGGAAACATTCCTGAAACAGGAAGTAGAAGCAGCCGCTTCTCCAGCAGAGAGTGTCTTGACAGTAACAGTTACCAGTAAGCAGTTAGCCATCTAATACCAAAATATACCACAGTTGTTAATTCATCTGGAAATTGTCTACTTGCCAACTGTAGGCCATTCCTTTCTTGTTCCATAGTTTCATAGTTTCATAGTTTAGTACTAGGATATCTGCCCTAGGGCATTTATAAGCCTAGCCATAGTGTATGTGGCTTTCGCCACCCCATGTAATGGTACAAAAGTATAGATTTAGTTTACTGTGCCTCTGTCTAGTAGTGACACAGTGATGACCCCCGGGGTAAACCTACGATCTCCCATCCATTCGTCAAAATTTCTCTTGAAGAGAGTCAGTGATGGGCTCTGCCTAACATGAACTGGGATCCTGTTCCAGAGTGTGGAAGGCCTCTGAGTTATGAATCTGTCCCTCCAGCATGACCTATACATATTTGTGCTGAGGTTTAGATCTTTAGCTCTCGTGGTTCTGATGGATTTGGATTTTTTGAGATGGAGCATGTCCATCAATTCCTGATTGGACATGGCCTTGTACGTCAGGCATAGATCATCTCTGAGTAGGCGGTATGCTACTGAATAGAGCTGGAGTTTCTTTAGTCTGGCAGCATATGACATATGTTGGAGACCCTTGATCCTCTTGGTGAGGTACTTTTGGGGTCTCTCCAGCTGCTGCAGATGCCGGGTGAGGTACATACCAAATGGGGCATTGTACTCAATCATTGGCCTGATAAGGGAGGAGTATAGGGATACAATGACCTCCTTTGATCTGGATGTGAATCCCTTCATGATAAGGTGGGCAAGGTAGAAGGTCTTTCTTACCACTTTGGCAACGTGGATGTCGAATGAGAGGTCACTGTCAACTTGGGTCCCCAGGTCTCTGATTACTTTTTCTGTACTCAATGGGTTACTGACTATGTGATAATTTGTGGGTACTTTGTTTTTCCCAAAGGGGATGACTATACATTTTTTGGCATTTAGTTTAAGGCTATGACTTTGGCACCAGTTGTCCGTCTCAGTAAGGCCTTTCTGTAGGATGCATGTGTCAGCTGGTGTATCAACTATGGCGCCTAGTTTGCAGTCATCTGCAAACTTTGTCAGCCACAATCCTCCCGTGTTTGCTTTCACATCTGAGAAATAAATGCCGAACAATAGGGGTCCCAGGACAGAGCCCTGTGGGATACCACTTGTGACTGGCTTTGAGTCTGACATAGCTCCAGCAATTTTGACTTTATGGGTTCTGTCCTTTAGCCAGTTTGCAACCCATCTTGTGACATATGGGTTTACATTTAAGCTGTGGAGCTTGTCTATGATTCCTGAGTGGGGTATTGTGTTGAAGGCTTTAGCCAAGTCCAGGTAGGCTGTATGGACTGCTTTGCACTCATCAATGGCTCTAGTGACTGTTTCAAAAAAGTCAACCAGGTTCAAAAGGCAGGATCTGCCCTTTACAAAGCCGAACTGGGTAGGATCAAGTGTCTGTAGGTCCCCGATGTCTCTGTTTATGAGTTCCATAATGATTCTTTCCATAGCTTTGCAGACCAGGCTGGTTTAGCTTATGGGCGGTAGTTTCCAGGGTCTGTAGAGGAGCCTCCTTTGTGGAGTGGGACCACTGTTGCTGTACGCCAGTGCTCAGGTACATATCCTGTAGTAAGGCTAAGGTTAAACAGCATTTTTATGTGCGGGTTTAGCTCCTCTTGGAGATTACGTAGCACGCAATCCGGGATACCGTCAGGTCCCATAGATACTGTGTTTTTAGCTTTGCTGAGAGTGGCTCTCACCTGGACATCTGAGATGACAGGGAGGTTACATTCAGCTGGGATAACTATTTCTTCTTTAGGGGGGTGAGGGAGGGGAGAAATTTGCACTGAACCTGTCTGCCAGTATGTTGGCAATATCTGTGGGTTCAGTGTATTTTTTGTCGTTATGAACTAACTCTGAGCATATCTGAGGGTTTCCGCCCAGGTTTCTAACATAGCTGAAGAAGGCCTTATGGTTATCTTTAGTGTCCTTAGCGATTTTTCTCTCAAAGTTGGCCTTGGATGTTTTTATGAGTGAACGTAGTTTTTTGCTAGTGGTGGTCAGAGATGCCTTCCCTTTGTGGGATTTTGCTCTGTACAAGGCCATGTCCTTCTTTTGTTATACAGTTTGTTTATGGCTGGGGTCCACCAGACAGGACACCTGCCCTTGGCGGAGAGGGTCTTGGTTTTATTTGGGATTGCATGATCCATGCATTTTTGGAGATGTCCGTAGAAAGCATTTGTGAAGGATTCAGCATTGTGGGATGTGGTTTCCTCTGGCCCAGGGGGCTTAAAGGATACCATCTCAGTCTTGAGAAGTGTAAAGTCGGCCTTTGAGAAGTTTCTCACTGTAGTCTTTTGTGCTGGGGGTGGAGGTGGGATATGAATATCCAGGGTGATTAGTTTGTGGTCAGATCTCACTAGTGAGGGGTATACTTCCGGTGTGGAGCATTTTGTCCATATGTTTGTAATGATCAGGTCTAGTATATTTTCTCCCCTTGTGGGAGAGGTGACTAGCTGTTCCATTGCATTCGAGTTAATGAATTCCAGGAACCTTTGGGCTAGGGTGTTAGGGCTAGAATAATGCACCCAGTCTATGTTAGGGTAGTTGAAGTCTCCCAATATGATGGTATTTGGTGAGACATTCATATCCTCCAATGTCTTCAGGAAGGCTGAATGGGGTTCCTGAGATTGGGAGGGTGGTCTGTAACATGCTACCAGTTGTATAGCAGTTTTGCCTATGGTTAGTAGCACCTGGATGGTCTCCGATGCTTCATGTGTTGCCACTAACCTGGAGGTGTGGGTGTCCTTGATGAATATGGACACTCCCCCTCCCTTTGTGGTTCGGCCCGAGTTCTGGGGCCGAAATGCATGATACAAGGTAAAGCCTGGTAGAGCTGGGGTACTCTCAGGAGCCTTGAACCAGGTTCAGTTACTGCACAGACATTGATGCTCTCCATACTGAGGAGTGCTTCGAGAGCCTGCATCTTGAGATTTAGACTTCTGGCATTGAGCAGCATTACCCTTAGTTTTTTTCCATTTTTGTTTTCTAAGGAAGTGGGTTTGTCTTTTGAGCCTTGCCTAAAAAAGGCACTATGGGGGTGGCAAGAGCCTTAGCCAATATCCGGAAGCCCAGTGGTGACAGGTGCAAGCCGTCCCTTGCGAAGCAGCGTGGCTTGTCCAGCATGTCATCCCAAGCAGACAGACATTGGATCCCCCTAGAATGACACCAGTAACTGAGCCAATTATTAAAGCTGATCATCTTGTCCTTGTATTGTGGCATCATTCTTGGTGAGGGCAAGATGCTGCTCAGGGTCAGGGTCATACCAGCCTGGGCTACATAATCAGAGAGCTCCTCTATGTCTCTTTTCATGTAGTCCAGGGAGGTACGTCTCAGGTCATTAACGTCGGCATGGACAATGACGGAGTCATATTTGTACTTGCTTTGGAGTGACCTGAGTGCATGTGTTATGTGGCAGATCCTAGCTCCCGACAGGCAGCTCACCGTTACCCTCTCCTTGTTCAGCCTGGTAAGCGGAACGTCAGTGTGTCTGTAAACACTGGTTCATGTTCCTGAATGTGTGCGTTGACTATAGGCAACAAGTGAATTGATGGTGGACATCCAGGGTGTTACAGTATTTTGTAAATGATAAACTGGCTCAGCTCCTCGGACACTGCAAACTTTAATAGACCAAGAGAACGAAAAAACACATAATATTCCTGTACATGTAAACAGATAACTTAGCGCTTTCACCCACATACATAGTCAGGCATCATCAGAGTAAAAGAGTCCTTCATCTTTGTTGCATTTAAAGCTATTAGTTACAGACACACCCCTCTAAGCAACCAACCCCAAGCAAACAGCAATTTGTAAATTAAAGTCACAGTAAAACATTACTCCTATGCTTGTTTGAAAGCACAGTTACTTATAACTAGAAAAAATGTTGTTCAACTTAAAACACGAACATTTGAAAAAAATCTACATGTTAAACATCTTTGTATAAAAGTAGTAAATAAAAATAATAAATAAAAAATCATAATGTAATGCTTAACATTCTTCAAACAAATGTAGATTGGTACTTTAAAATGCTAGAAACTGAAATGTGATCATTAATGCCTGGAGGTCTAGATGCATCCAGCCTCAACTGCCAGATGCACTCCCTCATCTCAAGTAAAACTTTTAAGTCACCTCCTTTGTCATTAAATGGAATTCTGTCTATAACAAAAAACAGAAATCTCTTAAAATTAGGACAGCTCAGACTGTGCATATACAAGGCATTGTTAGTTCTTTTGTTCCTGATGTCTCTTAAGTGTTCCAGGATTCTGAGCCTTAACTTTCTTGTTGTTTTCCCAACACAGAAAGTAGAACAGCTCAGACATGTAGCAATGTACACTACCATCTTAGTATTACAGTTACAGAATCCAGGACACCTGATAGTTTTATAGAAGCCTTGAACTGCCACATAAGGGCCATTATTAATAAACTTACATGTACTGCAAACTTCACATTTACTCATTTCCTATATGTCTCAATATTAGGTTCAGCTTCCATCAATTCTTTAAGGTTCCTACCCCTACTATATGTAAAAGTTGGGGTGTTTCCTAATATACTTATAGTATCACTATCAAAAGAACTTTGCCAAGTATCCTTAATAATTCTAATAATTTGTCCTGCCTGTCCCATTGTATGGCAAAATCATAGCCTGTTTTTTGTGTAGTGCATGGGACTCTAAAGCCAACTCATTCCCCTCCTGAAATTCCTTTGTTAAGCCCCCATGCAAAATAGGTTTAAAGGATGTAATTGTCTTAGTTTCTATTTCTTTTCTAACTCTGGACAAAATTTCTTGTGGATAACCCCTTTCTGTAAACATAGCAGTCAAGCTGGTCAGCTCAATGTTTAGCCGTCCATCATCATTAATCAGCCTGGATAATCTGACCATTTGACCTTTGCCCAAGTTCTTCTTGATATAGTGGGGATGACAACTCTGGAAATGCAAGAAACTGTTAAAATAAGTTTTCTTGCGATATATACTCGAATTTAGGCTAACATCATGCATATTTTTGTATAACAATATATCCAAATAATTGCAGGTTTCCCCATGTATAGTGTAGGTGAATTTTAAGAATGGGGTAGTGTTGTTAAGAAAATCAACAAATGTGTGGATCTCGTCCCTACTCCCTGTCCAAAAAATTAGTATATCATCAAGGTAACGCAAATAAAGTGTTACCTGTTTCATATACTCAGTAGGGAAACCTTCTCCATCTCCCATTCCGCCAGTACCAACTTGGCATAGCTTGGCGCACACCTTGCATCCATGGCAACTCCTGCCACTTGTCTAAATAGTTCCCCTTCAAATCCAACAAATTTGTTAGACAAAACCATTTCCATAAGATCTACTATCACACTATGTTTAACAGTATGGAAACCACTATGTTTGTCCAAACTCCTACTGAACATTTCCAGACCTTGTACCTGGGGAATGATCGAAAAAAGATTTATAACATCAATTGTCACCATCAAAAATGGTTCAGAGGTTTGTTTTTGTCTTATAACCTCCAAGCAATGCCACGAATCCCTCAGGATGTGTGGCAAACTTTTAAGAATACCTTTACAATGAAAATCTACGTAGGAGGCCATTGCTTCTGTTTTAGAGCCTTTTGCTAACACTATTGGGCGAAAGGGTGGGTCATTCTGGTTTTTGTGAATTTTTGGAATTCGAAAAATGGAGGGGGTGACTGGGAATTCAACCATCAACTAATGGTATTCATTAACATCAATGATCCCCTCCATTAACCACTCGTAAAGACGCCAGTCAATTTTAGTGTATGCCATACACATTTCATTCCTAGATACTCTGGCATATGTGTTTGTGTCACTCAAAAGACTGTACATCTTATTTGAGTAGTCGATGTTAGACATGATCACCACCCCCCTCCCTTGTCAGGTTTCATGACCCTGTACAAATTAGGGGTAGTTAGTTCTTGTAGACAAAACCTCTCCCTAGGTGTTAGGTTATCCAATTCCCTCCTTGGTCCCCTTAACATTCTTCTAAGTTGAGCCTCACACAACTTCTCAAAGATGTGTATACATGGATGTGCAGGAGGTATAAAGGTACTCGACCTCTTTAGTCCAATCACATTGTCAATAGTTGGGCTAGGTTTTTTGTGAAAAAATACTTCCAAGTTTAACTGTCTAGTATACATCTTAAAATTAACCAGTATTTTGGCTATTTCAATTCTAAAAGAAGGGAAAATGTAAACTCCTTCTTGAATAGAGACAAATAGTTATCTGTTAACTCTAAGTTAGAGAAGTTGTAAACACTAACATTGTCAACTTTAACCAAATTACAAGAATGTGTCATAATAGTTTCTTGAGTTAAATCAAATGAGTCACTCTCAAATATCTGCGTGGCATTCATCCCCTCAATCTCGGTGTTTGTTACACTTTCTAAACTGTTGTTTAACAAATGTGAACAAATCACTGGTGAAATTTCTGAAACAAGTTCTGAGACAGAGGAAAAACTTTGTTGCCTTTGGTTATCACAAAAAGAGTTGCAAAAATTGTCACTAAAATTATCACAAAAAGTACCATAATGTAGTGGCTGTAACCCAGCCTCATTGTGTAATTTAGTGTCACTATTGAAGGTGGTCAGTTGTTCATCCGAGACCACCTCCTCTTGTTGTTGTATTGCCTCTGCCCTCTGCCCCTCCCCTGTTGTTGATTGCTCTCTCGAATGCGTTCCGAGCACCTTATGGGGTGGGGATCTAAAAAAACTTCGTTGTCATGATAAATTTCAGTCTCAGTCAGTGATTCGTCCTCAAATTGATCAACAATTTGCCCACCGACATTGTACATTTCCTGTCGGGAATTACCCGCTGTATTAACTTTAGACACAAAACTAGAGCTACCATTTACACGTTTAAATTCCTTAAAATGTGTGTATACCTGGTTACTAGCATAATCACTAGTATCCCTTTTGAGTTTAACCATTTTAGTCTCAAGGCCTTTTTTCACAAACTTTTCAGTTTCATAAATAATCTTGTCGTATTTGTTTTTATTAAACTTAAAAAGCAAATCTTTCGTTATGTTGGTATTAAGTAAGCCAAGCTCCTCCTTTAAAGTCTCTAGTCTATTAATGTTATTCCGAATAATAATTTTCATCAATTCCATACCTGTCCGGTCATAGAAGGCCAGTAGTTCCTTGAAACCATCTGTACCTGCTTCAAAACCCATCGGTAGTTTAAATAACCTGAGCCCCTTCGGAACTTGTTTGAGCTCAAGGGATTTCTCAAGAAACACATTGTCCATTTGTAGGGCTTTCAGCTTTCTTAATTTGTTTTCAAATTGACCTAATTGTACCTTTAAGGTACCCGGTTCCAGTTGCTGTCCGGCTTCAGGCTTCCAATCCATAGCTGGAGCCCTAAGAAGTGCGTCAAAGTTTTTAGGTGAACAGCAGTTTGTTCTGGTGACTTGGTTGTTAATTGTCAACCCCCTGTTATTCACCAAATTCAGTGAAGTGTTAACCACCACTGCACCACTACTAGTAGAAGGGGGTATGTGAAGAGTAAACAGCCGTACCTGCGATTCAGTCAACAATGGTTCCTCCGTTTGAATGTTGTTCGGAGTGTTGACTGCCATGCCTTTCTCCTTAAATAAATGAACTAGTTGGTTTGTCAGTTCAACATACTGCAGCATAAGCTGCTCCATAGCTGCGGTCCACCAAAGGTAACAGGATCAAAGAAGCCAGTCGGAAGAACAGTAGAATACCAAGCCGACACAATGTGACACCAAAAACTTGTAAATGATAAACCAGCTCATCTCCTCAGAAACGGCAAACTTTAATAGACCAAGAGAATGAAAAAACACATAACATTCCTGCACATGTAAACAGATAACTTAGCGCTTACAATATTTTCCCTCTGGCGACTGCCCTTGCAAATAAAATAGGGAGAAGAATGGACTAGTTCAGGGACACCTAGGGAATGACTTACATGAGGAAATATGGACTTGTCCTAAAGGACATCTGATCTTTGTGAAAGACTGGATATGGCTTTGCATACATGAATGCTTGCACCTCTTCAATCTTACATGACACTAAGCTAACAGGCTCAAACAATGAATGCACAATGCTGCTGATTATGAAGTTCAGCTCCTTTGGAGGACTGGGGTTTTACAAAGAAGACTGGAGATACAGTATTCCTGTGAGGAACTGCTTTGCCACCTGGTGCTGCGACAGTTTACCAGTTCTGCCTTCCATGTGGTTATAATGAGTGGAAATAATTGACACATGCACCTCTGACCATGTAATAACTGAGGGTCAAATCATACGTGTCTGAGGTAGGTCAGCATCACATTTAACCTAACTATCTATGGCAATACCAGGTATCATTCTGCCCATATTAAGAACTTTTTCCACATGGACCTTCCAAGTATCAGTAAGATCTGTGACTCCAACTAGAGGATTTGGTAGGATAAGATGGTCTATTATCAAGAAGATGATGCTAAGGAGGAGTCTGTTGCTGTCCCTGCCATGGCAGGAAATATTTGTCTAGCAGCAGGAGAGTTTCCTCTCTTGCCAGGACCCTGAGTGCCTGACAACACAATCTTCTCATGAAAGTTTTCTTCTATGAAGAGGTACAGGATCAGATGGAAAGGCAGGAAGGCATACAGAAATATCACATGCCACTTGATGGAGAGTACATCTATTGCTAACCATACTGCACTAAGCAGAATAGCAGAAGTGCTGCACTTTTTTAGATGGTAAATAGGTCAATCTACAAAGTGCCCCCCTTCTGGAAGACTCAAAACAAATATGGCATCTGAATCTGTGGGTCAAGTAGAGGACTGGAGGAACAGACTACAGAACTTGCCATCCCCTTACTTTTCTGGGAAAATCAATTGTTGAGATAGCAGTGTATCTTTCTATGGCCTATTGTAGGCTGCCTACCTTTGCAAGCCATTTTAAGCCTAGCCAATTTCTCTTTTTGTACTCAAAACAACCTATCCCATTTGGTTATAAATTGGCCTTATCTATCCCATGGTTGCTAGTTATGTATTACAACTAATGAGAATAAATGCGATTATATCATACTTTGATGGGACCAGTGCATGGGATAAAGCATAGGAGCTGCATCTGTCCATTAGTAACATAGAGGCAAATTTTCTGTTTCTCATACATAAGTTTAAGTTGTGCTTGAAAATGGACATGGGTAAACTTTGTTTTATGTGGATGGATAGTCTTTTCCACAGCAGCAGCATCCTCTGCAAAATATACCTGTCCCTCCAAACCAAACATCTCAACCTCTTAACACATGAAATCTGGACAAAGCCAAAAATAATAGAGGTACAAAGTCCTAAAAATAGGGACATATTTTAAATATTGTTCTTATAAACTTAGAAAGCTGCTACAATAAAAGCTTTTGTGTAGCCATGCATTTTCTACATTATATGAAGTCCGAAACTTAAATGTCTGTCCTGTTTTTAGTGAGTTCAATCTTCATAGATTTGCCAGAAAAACACTATTTTTATAAGAAGCAGACCAAAAATACTAGGCAAAAATTTGTACTTTCTGCAAAAATCTGGACAGTTGAGAGGTATGCTCCAAACCATTCTGTTGATATTGCAGAAGTTTAGATCACTAGACCAAGTATTTCTGATGCCATTTGACTTGCTGATGTGCAGTAAATCCATCAGTAATAGGTTAGAGGATTCTTTGTATGCCAGGCACAGGTCACCTCTTAGCAGTCTGTAAGATACTGAGTATAGAGACAGGGCTTTGAGTTGGTCAATATAGGACAAGTTGTTTAGGCCTTGTATCTTTTTAATAAGGTATCTCTGTGGGCATTCCAGTTGTTGCATGTGTCTGGACAGGTACATGCCAAAGGAAGCATTATATTCATTGACTGGCCTAATGAGGGTTGAGTTAAAGGGGACAATGACATCCCTAGATCAAGACAAAATCCCTTTGTTTATAATCTGTGCAATACAGAAGGATGTTCTTACAACAATAGATGCATGTTAGTTAAAAGTTAGAGCACTGTATACATAAGTTCTCAAATCCCAAACACTGGGTCAACTCTTAAGGTTGTATTGTCAATGTGGTAGTTTCCTGGGATAGATGACTTCCCAAAGGATAGTAATGGATTTTTTTTTGGTATTTAGCCTCAAACCATTGATTTTGACACCAGTTATTTATTTGAAACAAACCTTCCTGCAGGATAGCTAAGTCCTTTTAGGATTCAATGACCACTCCTAGCTGGCAGTCATCTGCAAACGTAGTCAGCCAGAACCCTTTGGTATTGTTTTTTACTTCTGAAAAGTAGATGTTAAACAGGAGAGGTTCCAGCATTGAACCCTAGGGGACTCCACTGATGAGTGGTCTCTTTGTGGAGGATACATCCCCTATTTTGATAATCTATATCATATCTGTAAGCCAGTTGGCAATCCAGTGGGTGACCTATGGTGTTTATTCCCAGTTTATTCAGCTTTTCTACTGTACATGAGTGTGGAATTGTTCCAAAAGCTTTGTCAAGGTATGTGGTGTGCCCCATCTTCAAGGGAGAATCACACTTAATGATCCATGTAGAAGTCCAGGCATACCTCTCAACATTTATCTCCAGAGTTACAGACAGATAACAAATATTTAAGGAAAAGGTCCCAAATTGGCTGCATTAGCATAGAACGTCTTAAAATGTTTTCTGGTTTTAGGAAGTATGGAGCAAAAATTCGAGACAAATTTGGAACATCCCTCCAAAATCTGAGCAGTTGAAAAGTATGAGTCCAGGTGAGCTCCCCAGCATGCTAATAAGGCATCCATTCTCAAAATGTTCAGTGGGTTTGGTTTTGGTTTTAGAAATAGAAGGTCCACCAAAAGATTGTTGTAACAGAAGTCTAACACCAGATGAGGTTCTGTGAGTCCGTGGTGGTTGAGAAGCCACTGACATCTCACAGTCCATGTGTACAAATGGTATGAAAATAGAGGCAGCACTCAGGCCTATAACATATAGTGGTGGAAATAACCTTGTGCTGTGCCCTCAACTAAGCTGCCAAAGCGAGGAATAACTGGTCCCTTCCCAAGGGCTAAAATCACCAATGATAGACAGTGTTCAACTCCAGTCAAATGAAATCTACCCTCTCAGCAGGAGTCAGATAGTACTCCTGCCAGTATAGTGCTGGAACTTCCAGAAACAAGTCGCCAAGGTAGGGTAATATATGGTGAGTCTTCTCTGGTAAGGTTTCAGCTACCATGACCAATACTTTGGTAAAGACTCTATCCAGTAAAGAATGTTCAGCCAACAACATTTTGTACAGAAACTGATGTTCACCTAGAGGAAACAACAGGAATATCCCCCATGTCCAGTGATATAGGGACAAAATGCTGGGAAGGGTTACCATCAGGTACACTTATTTTCCATTTTTCCTAGAAAAATACCAGCAAATCCCACATTTGGGATGTCTGGGTATTAGGCGAGCACTGGAATATTTTTGAACTTTGACATTTCAGTTCAGCAAACTCATTCACCACTACCTGTATTTCTTTTCATGGTTACTGCTTAAAATATTGTCAGCTTGCTTTATTAAGTGTTCAATGCCTAGAATCTGTTTAAGTATGTTAATATAATATGTATTCAAGATATCACTTAGGAGTCCACTCAAAGGTGCTTGGTGAGGGACTCTACCCAATCAAATAGAAGACTGTAAAGGGTTCTCCTCACTGTAGGGCCACTATAGCAGAGTCAATGTGCCTCTAGGCTGCCACAGTAACATAGTTTTTCATTAACTGCACCACATGAAAGATGCTGAGCTCCCCAGGCTTCTTCCACAAATATGCAGAATGGTGTTTCTTTGAAGATAGGATAAGATATGAAGCCAATTCCTGCTGGACCTCATAAGCTTTATGGTAGCCTCAAAAGAGAAGTCATCTAGAAAGGAACTGGGGGACTGTTTGTCTTTCTTAGTGACATTAACCTCTGTGACTTCAGACTCCTTATATGGGTCAGAGAGAGAGAGAGTAGAAGATGTAGAAGATGCATGCCTCATACTATCATCTTCTGCAGTCTCTTAAGAGCTCCAGTATGCAGCCAAACATCAAAAGGCATCAGGTAGAGTTAATCCAGTGCATAAGTAAGCACATCCTAAAAGCAGTACATGATAGAGAGAGGCAAGCACCTAGTCTGGCACTGGCATCATACTATTTTCACTAAAGCTGTGGTCTTGTGCCCTGCTAGTCAAGCTTTACCAAAGAAATGTTAGATGTATAGGCCTCGAACCATCATAAGTCTTGTTGCAGAATGAACTGATACTCTCCCTCAAAAAAGAACTGGCTGACACAGCCAAATGTTGGGAGAGGTCCTAGGAGGGTAAATGACCAGGTTGTTCAAGAAGTCATTCCCTTGGATAAGACTGGGTAGCCATGGGCTTTAGCTGACAAACTGCATCATTGGTGGAAAAGTACACCAGACACAACAATGAGTTTAACATTGGTTCTGAAATAATTGTGACAATCCTCCACTCTCTGATAGAGGCTATGAAAGTATTATTCTGCTGTTCCTTCTGCAATGTTTCTCTCTGCCATTGACTAGTAATTTGATGGTCACATGGTTAGCTAGCAATCTTGTAAGCAAGTAAATACAAGAACTTCACTAATAATAATTAGAATCATGGTCTGGACTGTGTGAGTGGCAGAAACAAACTGGTAAGCATGACAGATGAGTGTGCTTATGAATCCTTCATGTGATCTCATGGCATGTTATGGGATGGTACTGCACACATCCTGAAGCCTGGGAGCTTCCAAAAATCACCAAATCCTGAAGAGCAGAAAGGATGCACCTTTCAAAGGGATCCATCAAGGACAGTCCTCTGTGTTAGCTCTTATTTTTATACCTAGGGTCTCTGATGCTTTTTATAAGTTTCAAGGGTTTGTCAGCTCATAATATGTGTACATTATCCTTACTCTCCTACTTTATATGCTCTATAATGGTGCCAGCAGAGTTGTCTAGTGCTAAGGGTTAATGTACAGCTGAGCTATTGTTTCTGAGTACAACGATGTATATATGGGTGTAAAAAATAAGACACTAAGTCCTAGGTGTGCTTTATGGAGAATAATGTACAGAGGCTACCTTCAATTTGGCAAAAGGCAGCCACTGTAATGTAAGCTACGATGAGTGTATATCCCTTCCTTACAAAGGCAAATGTTAACACTGTGGGGAGGATGCTAACATTTTCTCATGGTTTTCATTTATTCTGCTGTGATAAAATATATTATTCCTGTGCAGCCTACATCTCAATAGTGCTCAATGCAGAGGCATAACCAGGAGATGCTTTTTATTTAAATTAGCTGAATGGAGTCCTAAAATCCAGTAAATGCAATAAAGAAATATGGGAGGGTTATTAAATTGCAATATGTACAGACTGTGTTTTTTGAATTATTAAGCAGTATTTACAAGTGTTCAAGTTCTCTTCATTTTATTACACTTTATGAGTAAATGTGTTAAAGTATGAGGGACTATATAAAACTGAACCAGCTCTGCCCTTTCAGTTATGAAGCTTCAAGAACTGTGACTGATAGTGTGTAACAGAGAACTGTATGCTGAACCAGTGATGCCATCAGACAAAGTTTAAGTAACAGCAATTTCATCCTAATGATTTACAGGTGTTGCGTGACTGATTTAAAATTATTGTATCACCCACAATTTACTAAGAATTATCTTAAAGTTGCACAGTATACCATCACACTATATTAAAGTAATTTATAACTTAACAGAAATGGTATCTGCAAGGGAGCTATACCCCCTGATCTCCCCATTGTGGGGGATGTGTCACTCTTACCCCTGACCTCTAAATATACAACTTCCCAGGAAAAAAAATTATTTACCTGTGTCCCACATAGGTGCAATTTCAGAAGCAGTTTATATAAAGCTCAGAAGTGTTGTAAGGTGCAGGAAAATACAGTTCCCCAAAAAAGTACTATATAATAGCATTTTATGTAGGATATTTAGTTTGCTCAGATAATTAACAGGATGCTATGTCAATATGTTGAATTTCAGCAAATTTGGTGTCATCCCACACTTAAGGCTTATATTTTTCACAGACAGCTGCATTTTATTCTTACTGTTTACAGCCGTGTATACCATCATGCATCTGCTGTTTCTCATAACAAAAAAGTCACAATCCATCTATCCATCCATAACCCCTTTTCCCATTTTTGCACATGCGGTCAAAGTGTCACTTCAATAGTGACAATCATCTAGAGCAAATGTTCACACCATTGGGTGGCTAGCCCTGCAGTAGAAAAATGTCAGCAATGACATCTAAAAAAAAAGCACTATGTCTTTATATTTTTTCTGTTCCAAAGCATTTTGAAACTGTACTAGTCAAGGGAAAGAATGGCTTGAGTTATCATGTCATGTGGGGCACTGCCAGGAGTCAGGACTGCGAGGAATAAAAAGAATAAGTATTATGCAGTGTCATTGGACAGACATATGAACATTTTGGAAATAATGGAAACATGATGCACAAGAGAGAAGTAATGCAATGTGATATTAGTGGGATGCATGCTATATAGGAGTAAGAGGATGTGCCCTGCGGCTGTTCATGTAAACAATGGCATAACGAGTAGAGTTCAGAAGGAACATGATGGGCAGGATTCAGAAGTATGAGGTATCTAAATAATAGTCCTCAAACTGAACAAGTGCTAAGGGAACCCTGATAAGCTGCCATATGTGCAGGACCCAAGCTAAAATGAGAAAGGCTGATACATGTCATAATAACAAGGTGAACAAAATAAAAGGGAATTATAATGACAGAGGCCTTCAAGCCTCCATAACAAACTGGAAGATACTCCATATAAAAGTAGCGAATGAAAGATGAGTGCTGGTAATGCTGGTAGGTCTTGAAAACAGAGTCAGGGTGCCATCTGTATGGGTGATGTGCTGCACATGGTCCTTACCAGCAATGACATAATTCCAGGAGTAAAAGTGAAGGACAGTGTGGGTGAAAGCAATCATACCACAATCTGGTTTGTGATTCTTGATGAACAGGAATTGGGCAACAGTGACATGTGTCTGAGATTGTAAGATGGTATGCCATGATCTGCTAATTGTGAAGTAAGGAACAACGTGGAAGAATAAGAGGGATGCCAACAGCACATGAAAGTGTTAAGTTAGTTTGTGTTAAGACAGGCCTACAGAAGACTGTAAAAGAATGTATTGGACAAGGAAGTGTATTAGGGAAAAACAGGTTGCTGGGCTAAAGAAGTGAATGGAACTCAGAAGAAAGAGGAGGATTTATATAAAGGTGAGTGATGAAAGAATCATAGGTTCATAGGTTCACAGGTGTGTACTAGGCTAATGGCCCTGGAGCCTTTACAAGCCTAGCCCATAGGATTACCCTGGCATCATGCCACCCAACCTTAGTTCCCAGTGCCTCTGTCAAGTAGAGCCACTGGAGTGATCCCTGGGGTGAATTTTTTATTTCCCATCCACTTATCAAGATTTCTCTTGAAGACAGCCAGTGAGGCGCTCCGCTTGAAATGTATGGGAAGTCTATTCCATAGCATGGGCTGTCTCTGGGTTATGAACCTGTCCCTCCAGCTTGTTCTGTTGATTGTGGTAATGAGGTCGAGGTCTCTAGAGCGTGCAGTACAGAGGGATTGGGATTTCTTTAGAGGTAGCATTTCTAACAGAGATGGGTCAGACATGGCTTTGTAAGTCAAGCAGAAATTGCTTCTAAGTAGGTGATGTGAGATAGAGAACAGTTGGCGTTTTTTGACTCTGTCCATATAGGACAAGTGTTTAAGGCCTAAGATCCTCTTTGTGAGGTATTTTTGCGGCCTCTCCAGTTGTTGTAGGTGTCTAGTAAGGTACATTCCAAATGGGGCATTGTACTCGATGATTGGCCTAATGAGGGAAGAGTAGAGGGAGACAATGACCTCTTTCTTCCTGGATGCAAAACCCTTAGTAATGAGATGTGCCACATAAAAGGACTTTCTGACCACAGTGGCAATGTGGTGCTCAAAAGAGAGGTTGCTGTCAACCTGTGTTCCCAGATCTCTTATGATGCCTTCTGTATTCAGTGGACTACCATCGATGTGGTAATTCATTGGAACCGGGTTTTTCCCAAAGGGGATGATGACACATTTTATGGCATTGAGCTTAAGGCCATGGTTCTGACACCAGTTATTGGTCTCAGTGAGGCCCTACTGTAGGATGTCAACATCACTTGGGGAGTTAATTATGGCTCCAACTTGCAATCATCTGCAAACTTTGTCAGCTAGAGTCCCTTCATGTTGGCCTGGACTTCAGAGAAGTAGATACCAACCAGGAGATGACCCAGGACCGAACCCTGTGGGACTCCACTTGTGACTGGTCAACAGTCTGACTTGAAGTCAGCTACTTTCACACTGTGGGTTCTATCTGTGAGCCAGTTTGCAACCCACCTAGTGATATAGGGGTTGATGCTTAGCTTAGTGAGTTTTGCTATGATTCCTGAGTGGGGAATGGTATCAAAAGCCTTGGCCAGATCAAGGTAGGCTGTATGAACCACCTTGCCTTCATCCACAACTCTGGTGACTGACTCAAATAAGTCATCCAGGTTGAGCAGGCATGATCTTTCCTTCACAAAACCAAACTGTGTGGGATTCAGCGTTTGGAGGTTCCCTACATATTTGTTTATTAGGTCCATTATGATGCATTCCATAGCTTTGCATATCAGACTTCTCAGGCTAATGGGGCGATAGTTCCCAGGGTCTGTAGTCGCTCCTCCTTTGTGGAGAGGGATGACTGTAGCAGTGCGCTATTCAGTAGGGACAAAGCCTGAGGTGAGGCTGTGATTGAACAGGGCACACAGGTGAGGTGCCATTTCAATCTGTAGTTCACGTAGAACACAGCCAGGGATATTGTCAGGTCCCATAGAAGCTGTATTCTTGGCCTTGGACAGTGCTGTTTTAACCTGTGCAGCAGTAATACTGGGTGCCTGGCAATCTACTGATTGTGATTGGTCCTTTGGTGTGGGGAGAGAGGGGTAAAGTTGGCACAGAATCTGTTGGCCAGTATATTGGCAATATCTGTTGGCTCAGTATAGGAGGTGCCATTGTGCAACAGCTCCGAGCAAATCTGGGTATTGCCATGGAGATTCTTTACATAACTAAAGAAGACCTTGTGGTTGTTTCTACTATCTGCTGCAATTCTGTTTTCATAGCTAGCTTTAGAGGATTTGATGAGGAGTCTCAGCTTTTTGTTGAGGCTGATAAGGGAGTTTTTCCAGTCTTGGGACTTCACCTTATTTCTCATCAGTTTCCTCCTTCTGTTGTAGAGTTTGTTTATGGTACGTGAAGAAACAATAAAAAGGGATGTTATGGCTTAAGGGAAATCATGGTAGATGTCAAAAGAGTTGGCTAGAATTTAGTGAACTGCAGGAAGAAGTTCTGTATATCACACGGACTCACAGAAGAACTTGGCCAGATACTGTAACTACAGTCCTACTTACTGGCATTAGTCAAGGAAGGTACTTGACTTCTCTTTCACTAACATATGAAAAATGAGTGTCTAGACATTACATGATCTGCCAAGGGCAACACAAAGAGAATTTGGTAGTCAAAGGCCTGCTGTCTTCTTCTCAAGGGTGGGAAGAGAAGCTGCAATTTTTAACTCCTGGTGGGGACGAAAGGTAGCATCAACAGATCTTGAACGCTGCATACATGAATAAAAGCTCACATATCACTTATACAAGACTGTGCTAAGATGTATTTGCAAGATTACAATTCTGAGCATGCTGGTACTTGTAATCTCATTATACAAAATAAAATATATTCAAAGGTGAGTAATATAATGGAAACAGCTAGCTAAGGAAGGACTCATGGTCTAGAAAACTACCCTGTGCATGGAAAGCAATGCAACAGTCCAAACCAAAACAAAGTTCCAGCTCCAAACTACAGAATCAAAGGACCACTGTAGGTAGATACCAATAATTTATTGTTGAAGCATAAAAGGATGGATCTGGATTGTTTACTTTTGATACTGAGGAAGAAGTTTTTAACTTTGAATCTGGTTTACCAGTTCATCCTTTCATGCATCAGCAGTAAATTATTAGCATCTTCCTTACAATGGTCCTTTGATTACGTGTGCTTGAGTACTGGAACTTTCAGAAATATAATGCCACAATACCCTCTACTCACTAGTGTCACCTGGAAACTCTTGCTACTGCTGCAAGGGCTTGGTTTGAGGATACAATAAAGCACCCCCCCCCCAATATTGGGGAAATCCATCCAGTGAAGAGCTACACCAGGTCTAACTTTGAGCAAAAAAAACATGGTAACAAATGGGAATCAGGAGATGGTAAGGTACTGGGTAGTGGACCAGCTTAATTAAAAGAGCAATATGATGCTTTGGTTGTTTAATGTCTTTCTATTGTTTACTAGGCCCACTGGTTTGGGTCAGACTGAAAATGAATGCCATAAATAAACAGAACACAAACAGGCTGCTATTCATTAAAGTGTGAAATCAGGTTTTAGCAGCAAAACTTTCAGAACATATCTCTATTGACAGTAAAATACAAGTAGAAATGCTTACTCATATCCCCTCAGTGTCCTGTCCACATGTACTCTCTTCCTCATGATATTATTAGGAGTACCCAGTGTCAGGACAAAATTATTTAGAATATGGTAATGCAAAACAAAAACAGTAATTCACTAACTAGTCCTCCAGAGCACAACCATAAAACGAAAGCAGCAAAAAAGTTGAATCTTCCCCATAAGTGTTACAATACAGCTTTCTGAACCCACTTCCACAGGGGTGGAGAAACAAACATCACAAAAAGTGCAATTAAACGTTTTGACCTTGACTTTAATAAGGAATTCATCACTCATTAGAATTTAAACATGCAGTTTATGATAAATGCGTGCTACTGAATATCAGGTTGTAAATATTATTTCACAAAGCCCTTTTTGCCTGACTGGTATAAGATTTCTTAATAGAAAAGTTTTGTGTCAACCTGTTATGCAATATCCCCACACCACTAAAGTCATAGAATGAAATAGTTTACCAAGCTTAAAATTCAGCAATTCTGTGACTGACATAAGATTGGGCAATTGTAAAAAAATTATAGGTTATCAGATGAAGCTTCAAAAAAAGTGAATATGAAAGCTAACAGATTAAATCTGAATCATATGATCACTCATACTAAACTTCAAAGATGCAGCCAAGTTTCCCATATCTTGTTAAAACTACTTGAAGTAGGATTCAGAAATGTCTGTCTAAAAGACAGAAATCACCAAGAATGTGATGCAGAAACAGCAGCGCAACTGGAGGAGGGTGACAATGCCTAGCTGCATATTGGCAGGTGCAAAAGGTATGCAAATGCATCTGGCACCTTGCCAGCAGAGGCACGTTGTGTAAATCCCTGACTGTAGTTTAGAGATGCAATAGTAGCTCTGGAAGTGAGAGACAGAGCTTAGTGTATAACCAAAATACTTGGTGATATAATGCACTCAGGAAATTATGGAAGTGGAAGACAGGATGGACAGTGCATTTGTCATAGGAGGAACAGTAGTTCAGCTAAGATCCTGACGTGTAGAGGTGGTAGTGCACATGCTCAGACAATGGCACAGACACACCCAGCAACATGACTGAATGGCACTGAGCTGATGGTAACAGTTAAGTGCAATGAAAGTGTGACAGCACTATAAAACAGATGGTGCAGTGCCACATCAGCTGTTTTCCCTGGCAACAACAATGTACTCCTGCCTGTGCATGTGGGAAATGTGTTTGCTGTCTATTTTAGTGAATGTCCTTTGGTTTGTTTGTATTCAGGGAAATGACTTCGCCAAAGTAGTTTTCAGTAGTCTAATGGTGTTTGAGTAAGGTCTATGGACAGATCATAAGAAATGATAGCAGCAAAGCTCATTTGTTCCATTCTTTGTTGCAGAATTCCATTGCTGAGGTGGTTTTGCAAAAAGGAAGTAAACACTCAGACACTGCTGCAGAAGTTAGGCATTCTCAACATGCAGTGATCTCGAAGTAGATTATATTATCTGGTAGAGTCACAGGGCCCCAAAGTTGAGTCTAAGGGTGGCAAGTTGCCAACAGAATTGCAACACTGTTTTCTATTTTAGTAAATGCCATTTTGTTTGTATGTGATGAAGCTCTGTTCACTGAAGTATTTTTCAATGATCTGTCATGGCTCCACATAATTCAGTAATATGAATAAGCCATGATGCTATCTCAGCAGTGTACATATTAACAGACAAGAAGCAAAACAAAACAAAAAATAGTTATTACTCCATAGTAATGTGTCACAATATAGCATCCTTTGAAAAGGAGTTAAAATTTTCATTGACCAGGAAGGAATTATGCTGCTAAGCGAATACGGTAACAAGATATATCACCATTGAGTAAGAGAGGACTTCTGAAACCAAGGCTGACAGAGAAAGGCAGGTTTCAAAGCAGATACTTTATTTAAATGTATGTGGTTCTGTGCATTTTATGTAACAGTGTATCACAGCCTTAATACACAAAGAGATTGAATTACTGTGGCATTCCCTGTCTTTTTCCAGCTTTCTCCTTATTCTCATCCTTATTTTCATGGAAACTACGTTTGCCAAACATGTTAGTTGTTGAAAGGACGCTAATGTGCTGCCATCTGTACTTTGTAGGTAATGGAGGTGATGGTGTAGAAGCTGCAGACCTTAATAGCAAGTTATGGCGATTTCCTGAGCCACAGTGAAGCAACAAGTATGTATTTGTTAATGTAAATCAAGTATGTTAGTGTCTGATAATCACAGGCCACATCTACAGACTAGAACACAGGGATTGCTTCAGAAGAGATGCACAGAAATAAAAACCTGAAACATTTCTTCCCTACAGACATTCAATAAAACATCCCACACAAAATGATCGTATAGGTGTCTGTCTCACTGTTGTTTGTTCAGTAACTGCACAAATTGTGTTACTTACTATTTCTCCATATTTGCAGTTGGAAGTATATCAGGTTGATAATTTGATCATCTACATGCCTTACTGATGTATGAGGTTATCCTTTTTCCAGCTTAGTTGTGAGTACTGTTCTTACTACATGTCACGGTATGACAATTTCTCTTGTTTTCCACTCCAGCTCTATAATAGAAGATAATTGTAACACAACAAATAAATGTTTAGTATTCCTTCATGGAACTTCTCTAATGCATTCTCAGACCCATCATTTAAGATTCTTCCAATTATATCTTTGTCTTTGTTTCTAGCAGTGAATTTCAAAACATTTTCTACATTCCACTTGTGAATGTCTTATCCTGGGTTTTCATCCTGCCTCAGCTGACTGGTTGTTTTTGAATTATAAATTTTAGTGCTAGCTATCTTTTCTAGGGATTTGATGTTCCCCAAAAAGGTAACAAATACATTAGTTTTAGTGTCAGTGGATTTGTGTGTGAGGCAGTGAAATCAAATGTCAGTGGGTGTCATGTTGTACATTATAGCCAGTATTATTATGATATTATGATTGCAGAGTCACATCATGGTCAGGAAACCTCCCTGCTGATGTGGCAGTACCAAAGCCAGTGGATTGCAGTCCTAGATCAGTGTGAAAACAGTGACTGTGCTAACCTACATGTACAATAGGCATACTCGCCAGTGGGCTAGCCTGCTGGTACAGTGACACCAAAGGCAGCAGACTGGCCTGTTCGCTTGGTGCAGTAGCAGTGGGGTTATAAAACAAACCTGGTGTTGCAGTCCTATTCTAACAAGTGGCTAGGAAGATAGCAAAATGGAATGGACACTGTTAGGCTAAAGTGCTAGTAAATGTTGCATTAAATCTTTTGGGCTAGCCTGCTGGTTATATGGTAGTTCAATTGGTCTTGACATCAGCAACCTAAGTTACACAATAGACCTAGGCCACTAGACGGTCAAGTGAAGTTTGAGGACTGATAGTGCTATTAGACCATTCTCAACTACAGCACAAAAAGAGCATGTCACCACCCTACTATACAATACAAGCACACAGGGGTGATGTTTTTGTGACAAACAAAAGAAAATGAGATGAGTATAGCTTGCTGTTCAATCACGGTGTTATATCTGTTTGTCAAACAATTCTGGCTCATTGGTAAATGGAAAGCTGCACAAATAGCATTAAAAGTATGAAACTCTACTAGTAATTCATTGAGCCAATAAGACACAAGTCCATACCACTGGCATGCAACCCAGTAAAGGATGAGACTGTAGTTGTGTCATGTGACCCACCAAAATGTCCTACAAACCAGTGGCAAAAGAGACTACAACAGTGGCATGTAAGCAAGTGGAACATGCCTAGGTCAGGCTCACAGCTTCAGCTTCAGTGGGAATAGTCATATGACTGAAAGTGACATGAGATGACAACTACTAAAGACAGAAAAGTAAAGCCTAGTCTTTGAAGGTAACTGGGGGTGGGGGGGGAAGCATTATAGCTAGAAGTTTGCTTGCAAGAAGCTAAAGGAAGCCCTAATATACATATGTATATATATATATATATATATATATATATATATATATATATATATATATATATATATATATATATATATATCCACATGTCTGTCCATCTGTCTGAGTATTTCTGTCTTTCTATCTCTCTCTCTCTCTTGCTCTTTCTCTCTCTCTCTGTAGCCATAACTAAAAAGAAAATGTCCCAGAACAGAATCCTGTGGGACATCTTGGTTGACAGTTTGATAACTAGAAAGAATACCTTGAATGTGCTGCGACTGACTTGTAAGCCAATTGTGTATCCATCTACTGACATGCTGATAAAATTAAAACAAATTTAAAGCATTGATTATTGATGAATCTGGGAGGATGTCAAATGGTCTTGCAAAATCCAAACAGATAACTCCAACAGATAAGCCAGACTTACCTAATCATAAAATTCAATCAAGCTGGTCAGGTTCACGTCCCCTAATCAAAGAAAGAAAGCAGGGGCAAAATCTGCAGCAAAGACGTAAACAGTAGACATGCATCAAAGGGAAACACTGGAGTCATACAGCAAAGGCAAGGGCAAGAACCATGTAGAGAAGTTAAAGGCAAGAGGAATGTAGTCAAGGTAAGGACAAGGAACCACGCTGTGAAAACAAGGGCAACAAACACACTGCAAAGCCAAATACAGGAGCCACATAGTAAAGGCAAGGACAAGGAACTGTGTAGTGAAATCATGCACAAAATCAATGCAGCAAAGGAAATGAAAATGAGCCACGTACAAAGGAAATGAAAATGAGCCACGTACAAAGGAAATGAAAATGAGCCACGTACAAAGGAAATGAAAATGAGCTATGTACAAAGGGCAAAATTAACAAACCAAATAGTCACAGTGTATCAAAGCTGTGATCTGTCATGCTAATCAACACTGCTGTGAAAGACCATTTTGCAAATACAAGAGTTGTCATAGCTGGTAAGTTAGTAAAATGCCCCACCAGCACCACCATAATTTGACACTGGAGGATGCAGTAGAACACCATAGTTGCTCTGTAAAACAGAGACAGGAGGGGAATCTCTCTTTTTGTCACTCAGGATAATACTGATGGAGCTTATTCCAAGTTAAAATTCACTGAATCAGTACAACCGATTCACTGAATGTACAGCTGGAGTGTAGAACACCCTTTTACAAAGTGCCATCAAAAAAGAATCAAGCTTGGGGGCTGGCCCACCTGCACAACAGCTGGCAACTGCTCAATAGCTTATGTGACAAGAACCCTAGAGGCTGATACATGTCTGGATAATGCGGAGTGGGTTTGCTGAATGAGAAGGAATGAGTCTTTAGCACCATGTGAACTCGCTAGGAGATTTCAGACTGTGGGCTGCCTGGACTCTGATAGTGACCAAAGATTCAGCAGTTGCTACAGGGTATTTAACAGTGATGGAGGAAGAGGAGGAGGAGGAGTAAAAGAGTAAAGTTAGCATATATGATACTGACATCCCTACATCTCCCACGTCAGCACATATGATACTGACATCCCTACACCTCCCACGTCAGCATATATGATACTGACATCCCTACATCTCCCACGTCAGCATATATGATACTGACATCCCTACATCTCCCACGTCAGCACATATGATACTGACATCCCTACACCTCCCACATCACCATATATGATACTGACATACCTACATCTCCCACGTCAGCATATATGATACTGACATCCCTATATCTCCCGCGTCAGCATATATGATACTGACATCCCTACATCTCCCACTTCAGCATATATGATACTGACATCCCTACATCCCCACATCAGCATATATGATACTGACATCCCTACATCTCCCACATCAGCATATATGATACTGACGTCCCTACATCTCCCACGTCAGCATATATGATACTGATGTCCCTACATCTCCCGCGTCAGCATATATGGTACTGACGTCCCTACATCTCCCACGTCAGCATATATGATACTGACATCCCTACATCTCCCACGTCAGCATATATGATACTAATATCCCTACATCTCCCAACTCAGCATATATGATACTGACATCCCTACATCTCTCACATCAGCATATATGATACTGACATCCCCTCATCTCCCACGTCAGCATATATGATTCTGACATCCCTACATCTCCCATGTCAGCATATATGATACTGATATTCCTATATCTCTCACATCAGCATATATGATACTGACATCCCTACATCTCCCACGTCAGCATATATGATACTGACATCCCTACATCTCACACGTCAGCATATATGATGCTGACATCCCTACATCTCCCATGTCAGCATATATAATACTGGCATCCCTACATCTCCCACGTCAGCATATATGATACTAACATCCCTACATCTCACATGTCAGCATATATAATACTGACATCCCTACATCTCCCACGTCAGTATATATGATACTGACATCCCTACATCTCCCATGTCAGCATATATAATACTGACATCACTACATCTCCCACGTCAGCATATATGATACTGACATCCCTACATCTCCCATGTCAGTATATATGATACTGACATCCCTACGTCTCCCACATTAGCATATATGATACTGACATCCCTACATCTCCCATGTCAGCATATATAATACTGACATCACTACATCTCCCACGTCAGCATATATGATACTGACATCCCTACATCTCCCACGTCAGCATATATGATACTAACATCCCTACATCCCCCATCTCAGCATATATGATACTGACATCCCTACATCTCCCACGTCAGCATATATGATTCTGACATCCCTACATCTCCCATGTCAGCATATATGATACTGACATTCCTACATCTCCCACGTCAGCATATATGATACTGACATCCCTACATCTCCCACGTCAGCATATATGATACTGACATCCCTACATCTTCCACCTCAGCATATATGATACTGACATCCCTACATCTCCCATGTCAGCATATATAATACTGGCATCCCTACATCTCCCACGTCAGCATATATGATACTGACATCCCTACATCTCCCATGTCAGCATATATAATACTGACATCCCTACATCTCCCACGTCAGCATATATGATACTGACATCCCTACATCTCCCATGTCAGCATATATGATACTGACATCCCTACATCTCCCACGTCAGCATATATGATACTAACATCCCTACATCTCCCAACTCAGTATATATGATACTGACATCCCTACATCTCCCACGTCAGCATATATGATACTGACATCCCCTCATCTCCCACGTCAGCATATATGATTCTGACATCCCTACATCTCCCATGTCTGCATATATGATACTGACATTCCTACATCTCTCACGTCAGCATATATGATACTGACATCCCTACATCTCCCACATCAGCATATATGATACTGACATCCCTACATCTCCCACGTCAGCATATATGATACTGACATCCCTACATCTCCCATGTCAGCATATATAATACTGGCATCCCTACATCTCCCATGTCAGCATATATGATACTGACATCCCCACGTCACATGTCAGCATATATAATACTGACATCCCTACATCTCCCACGTCAGCATATATGATACTGACATCCCTACATCTCCCATGTCAGCATATATAATACTGACATCACTACATCTCCCATGTCAGCATATATGATACTGACATCCCTACATCTCCCACTTCCTGACAAGTGCAAGGATTCAGGCTGAATGAATAATGTACACTGTGCTGCACAGTGGTACCCCCACAAATGATAATAGAAAGGCTATCAAGCCAGCAGCTAATATTTCTGCTTAAATAGCAAGCGGTAGTATATAGTGGCACAGACAAGACGTGACATTTGCAAGACAAATCAATGAAGTAACACAGTAGCTGACAGCATAGCTAGATGCTGGAGTTCACTTGAGTGAAAGAATTATAGGCAACATGTTTCTTCTGAGTATCATTAGTAGAAAAAGAACAGTCAGGAAACAAGGCTGTTACTTCTGGCTAACACTATGTTTCTTCAAAGTGTCAGCAGTAGAGATACAACAGTCAAAAAATAGGATGTTACTGCTATATAGTAACATATATTCTCAGTGTCTCTATTAGAGATATAAAAGTCAGGAAACTAGTTTGGTACATCATGAAAATAATATGTTTCTTTGAGTGTCAATATTACAGATACTACATTTGGAACAAATAGGCTGTCACTTCAAGACAGTAACATGTTTCTTCTGAGTGTCAATAGTAGAGATACAGTAGTGAGGAACCTATTTTATTACCTCCAGACAGTGATATGTTTCATCCGAGTGTCAGAAGTACAAATGCAACAGTCAGAAAACCAGCCTGTTACTTCCAGATAGTAAAGTTTTCTCTGTGTGTCAGTGGTAGAGATATAACAATCAAGAAACTAGGGATTTACTTCCAGATAGTGCATTTGTATAACTTGAACTTACCATAAGAGCAGATGTTCGAATGATTACTGCTGCAGTAGCCTTAGCTGTATGGGTTATATCCTGCCAAGGATATAAAGGTCAGCCAGCTTTGAAAGCTTCAGAGCACCTTCCACATGCCCAAACTGTCAAACAGCTTGAGCTGAGTTGACTGAAAGACAGGTTTGGGAGCAAAGTCCTTCAGAGCTTTCCTGCTCATAGAGAGAGGGAGGGTGAGCCCTGAAAGGACAAGACTAGGAATAACAAAAATTAAATGTCCACACCCTGGCCTAAAAAACACACCAAAAAGGAAGAGGATGGAGGGAGGGAGTGACTACTGCAACAGTGCTCTTTCAAACACCTACTTTTATGGTAAGTTCAACTTACACAGCTGTACTATGTTCCTCATACTGATCACTGCTGCAGTAGCTTTAGCTATATGGGTAGATTACCATAGCTAACTATATCTGGGAGGTGGAAGGTGAAGGGTCCAGGAGCCCCTGGCGAATGGTACTAGCAAAACCTAGGACTATTCTCTAGACCAACAGAAGGAATCCAGATTATAGTGCTTTGTAAAATTATGTACAGAGGAATACTTCTAGAATCTAACCCTTTCCAAAACATATCAAAGAAGCCGAGATCCTTGTAGACTGGGCATTGGCCCTGCCTTGAATAGATTGTTCATGTTGAGTATAACAAAAGGTAACAGCTTCAGACAACCATTTAGAAATAGTCTGTTTTGACACTGGTTGTCCCTTCTTCTTGCTTTCATAAGATAAGAACAAACTGATCCGATGATCTGAAAGATTTAGTTGTGTCGAGATAGTACCTGAGATGTTTGTGGGCATCCAAGGTAGGGAGTATTCTTTCTCCCTTATTTTTAGGTTCAGGAAACAAAAAATGGGAAGATGAATAGTCTGACAAAGTAAACTTGGATACCACTTTAGGCATAAAAGAAAGAATAGTTCTCAAAGAAACCCTGTCCTTGTGGAAAATGACATGAGATTGACTTCACCATTAGAGCCTGCAACGCAGATACCCTTCTTGCAGTGGTCAGAGCAATCAATAAAACTGTTTTCCATGTTAGCCAGATTAATTACTTCCAAAGGAGTAAGTGTTAGTTTCTCTAACACAAAATTAAGATCCAAAGGAGGGGCCACCAGTTTACTTGGTGGTGTCTTAAGCAAAACCCCTTTCAAGAACATGTTGACATGTGATGGAGTTGAAAGTGAAGGCTCCATGGATAGACATGCTGAAATGGTTGAAAATAAACTTTGTTAGAGGAATAAGAAAGGTCATAGAATAGTAATTCACACAAATATTGCAAACCATATAATAACTAGCCCTCAACGGGTGTTGGTTATTTTGTTGGCACCAAATAGAAAACCTTTTCCCTTTGTCAATATACGATTTTCTAGTAGACTGCTTTCTTGTCTCCATTAGTACCTGAAGCATATCATCAGGAAACAGGTGCCTAAAGGGAATTAAGTCCCTATTATTCAGGTAGTCAAAGATGACTGATGTTAGGGTGTATCAAACACACCTGTTCTTGTGTTAGCAGTAATCAATATGAAGAACATAGTAATGTTTCTTTTGAGTGTCAGTAGAAAAGATACAATAATCAAGAAACTTGGCTGATACTTCTGCGTAGTTGGATAGTGACACGCTTCTTCTGATTGTCAGTAGTGAGATGCAACAGCCAGTAAACTTGGCTGATACTTCTGCGTAGTTGGATAGTGACATGCTTCTTCTGATTGTCAGTAGTAGAGATGCAACAGCCAGTAAACTTGGCTGATACTTCTGTGTAGCTGGATAGTGACACGCTTCTTCTGATTGTCAGTAGTGAGATGCAACAGCCAGTAAACTTGGCTGATACTTCTGTGTAGCTGGATAGTGACACGCTTCTTCTGATTGTCAGTAGTGAGATGCAACAGCCAGTAAACGTGGCTGATACTTCTGGATAGTAATGACTCTACAAATGGCATCAAGTTCTAAGAGTGATTTTTTAAAAATAATAAACATCTTTATTAAATTATCACTTATGCCATAGGCAATCATACATTTATATAAATGAAAACAAACCATATTGACAAATTTTCAGTTGCAAACATTATGCTTCACTTATAATCTATTGAGTTATTGTTACTCAAATATTACAAATCTCATTCAATTCCTGCCATCCCTTAAACCTCATTCCTCCTACAAATTATTATTCTGCATGTCTTGTTCCTACAGTTCCCATTTTCATATGTAATTTGTTTTACTCTTTTGTAAATATCATACTTCCCATTGCTTTATGTCTGCTACTATATTCACTTCTTCTAGTACACCTTGTTTAGACTTTGATTTCCATTTTCTAGTAATTTCCATTTTCTAGTAATTGATTTTTTGGCAGCTACCAGAATTAAACTCCGTAAGACCTTACTATGTCTAGGCATATCTCAAAAAATCATTTCCTTAGTTAAACCAATTTGCTCACCCAGAATTTCAAACAGAGTAGTCTGCAGGGACTTTTTGAAGTCTGCCAGCTCATTAAACTCGCTAAAATATGTTCCTAATTACGTCTTTCCCCATCACACCTCCAACATTTGCAATCTACCTGAGGAAAAATTCTTTGGAGTCTGCTTGTGTTATAAAAATACCTCTGCAAGCATTTTTAAGCAAAAATCCTAAATCTTCTAGACTTTGTGGCATAACCATACATATATCCCCATTAATTCTTTGTGAAATACTTATCCAATATTTTTTCCTAATCCTTTCTTGCCCTCCTTTTCTGATTAATTCCAATAGTTATCCTTCAATATTTTATATGCCCTACAAATTATCCTTTATTTAACAGCAACTTCTGTTCTAGATTCTACTAAAAACTCTACCAGTGCTGGTCTTTCACTTAGGATCCCCCTATTTCTTTCTCTTTGCCTATACTCAGATATCAATCCTTGATAGGGAAGGCAATCTCTAGCCTGCAGTATAAATAAATTATTGGCCTCTTCCCATTCCATTACCTTTCCTTCTCTAATTATTGTCTCCCAATACCTTTGTTTCTTGCCAGTTTTCTCCAGTAAATTCCACTCCAGTTTTGTCTATTATCTGTAGCCCTAATTGCAGTCATTCCTACTGGCAGAATCTCCTTTCTCCATCCTCATGTTAGCTTATTTTTTAGAATAATTTCTGCTACTTTATAAATATACTATTTTATATGAGGTTATAAGAGTGATTGATTGAGTGATTGATTCATTGATTGATTCATTGATTGACTGATTGATTGATTTGTTTGGTTAATTGATCTCATCCTCCTCAGTTGAGTTTATTTTCCTACACCCACTCTATTGAGCTGTTTGACTCCCCTGACGAAGAGCCCAATAACACATTTGATCAAGCATATTAGAAGCAGCAATGTCATTACTAGGAAGTTTCTGTTTTTTCCATTAAGTTCACAAATGCTTCTTCACATTGAAGGAGGGTGTATGCTGTAGTCCTTTATGATACATGGTGCACCTTTACATAACACGATCACCTGGCCCTGCCTGTTGTGCACAAACAACTCCATGTGATTCTTGATGTCTACTGGGAATTTCATCACAGACAGTGTGCTCACAAGCACACATTCCTCTTTTCCCATAAGCAGGTGAGCAGGCTTAAGCCTCATCATTTATTTCCTCCCCTGCATCATCTCCACCAAGCATCTGAGCTGCTAGATACCCTCAGGCTGCCAGGATTTAGTCAGGGCGTAATCCTTCTGTGCCAGTGAAGGTGGCAAAGGTGAATAAATATTTAAACATTTAGTATCAACATGAATTCTGACCTTAAATCCTAGGCCAGAACACTGACAAGACATTGCTGGATTCCAAAGCTCGTGGATTGCAAGTCTATTTTTATTAGAACATGTTTTGAATAAAACTATAATCCGTTTTATGTTGGCATACTGAGCAAAATCCATGCTGCCTTTTTACACCATTACACGTAAACTCCAGTGCATTAATGACTCCTAATGTACAGAATGTTTACAGGCAGTCAATACACTGGATTTTTAGGCCCACCACACAAAGCAGATTTTTTTATGCTGTTAAAAGAGACTATTCAACCCTGTCTCCATGCTTTGCTTCTCTATTGCTTAACACTGAGTTAGGAATTTATGGAAAGACTCTGCACTGATAAATAATTCTTAGCTGGTGAATCAGTATTTAATGTTTGTTTCCTTCTTTGGTTATTTGCTTTGGCAAGCAACATGACAAAGTTTGTGTTATTATATAGTAACATCATTCCTGGAAGAGGTCAAGGCACTAATATCCAGCCCTGGATTATCATAATCCTATTACACAACTGCTTCCTTCTAAAATAACAATAATGTTTTTCCAGGATTGTTGTAGGCACACTGAAATTATTCTGCAATAACATCATCATTTCAATGTATCAGTAGACAGATATGTATTATGAATGTGCACAACCATACCTCTCAACCTCTTAGAGCAAGAAATCTAGACAAAGCCATAAATAAAAGTGGGACAAAGGACCAAAAATAGGGGCAGTTTTTAAGTATTGCTCTTACAAACTTAGAAAGTTGATAGAATAACAGTTTTACACTGGCATGAATTTTCTGAAGGGTATAAAGTCTGAAACTCAAATATCTGTCATTATACAATGACCCCCCCATTAATATTCCAAAATGTGGACACTGATTGGTCAGCGTGTACATTGTAAATCAGACTTATACTAATGGAAAAAGGTCCGGTTGCCCGGACTTTTTCCATTAGTATAAGTCTTTTTTTACAGCAACGGAGAATGCAAGATCTCCGTTGCTTTTTACACACTGTCTCGTTATGTTAAAGGAGGTTTAATATAACGAGACAGCTTTAAAAAAGTAACGGAGATCTTCCTTTCTCTGTTGCTTTTTTTAAAGCTGTCTCGCTATGTTAAATGGGTTTAACATAGTGAGACAGCTTTAAAAAAGGCAACAGATATTCTTCGTTGCTTTTTTTAAAGATGTCTCGCTATGTTATACTCCTTTAACATAGCGAGACACTTTGTAAAAAGATCTTGCTTTCTCCGCTGCTTTTTTTAAAGCTGTCTCGCTATGTTAAATTGTTAAATGTGTTTAACATAGCGAGACAGCTTTAAAAAAAGCAACAGAGATTCTCTGTTGCTTTTTTTAAAGATGTCTCGCTATGTTAAACTCCTTTAACATAGTGAGACAGTTTGAAAAATCAACAGAGATCTTGCTTTCTCCGTTGCTTCCATCCACAGCTCTGATGTACTACGTAAGCATACGCATGCGCAGTACATCAGAACTGCCGCAGAATACCAGACAGCTGCAGAAGGGCAGCAAGGAGGCATTATACAATGCCATTATTTTAGAAAAGTAATTATTTTTTTTCTTAAATAATGCCATTGTATAATAGCAATAACCCACTTCTGGGTATGGGTAATGCTGGATTTACCCATGGTTGTCTTTGTTTGGCCAGGTGTGGGTTATTGCTATATTATTTTATAACTTCAGTCTCTAATGATTTGCCACTAATGTGCCAGAAAACCATAATTTTATGAAAAATGGACCAAAATATGAGGTAAAAATCTGGACAGTCAGAAAATATGTAAAGTTGAGAGGTATGTGCACAACCCTTGCAAAATTCTACTTATTTTTCTTAGTTCTGTGTAACATTAAAAAATCGTCAGTACTCCATGTTTGGTTGTTTTTGTGTGTGTGTGTGTGTGTGTGTGTGTGTGTGTGTGTGTGTTAGGGGACAAGAGGCAGCACTGAGTTGCCCAAAAAATACACACACACACACACACACACACACACACACACACACACACACACACACACACACACACACACACCCACACACACACATAAACAAATGCATGCGTGCGCACACACACCACACTCACAACACACACTTTTGTTTCATGATCTACTGTCTTTCCATTCAAGAGGCAGTAAGAAGAAATCTATACATGTGGTACTAGCAGGGGTACTATATCCTCTGGTATATTGTTGCCCCTGACCTAAAAACCTTTTAAAATTCCAGTTCTTTCCAAATCGTTAGCACTAGAGCTCACAGTTGTCCTGGAACTAACACAGCAGAATGACTCAGAAATCGGGAATGAAGAAAATCAGGGATATATCTCTTAATGACTTTAAATACTATGTGGATCTTTAAATTTAGACAATCAGTAGAACAATGGTTTTGTATTAGATCAGTAACCCACCGAATGCACAGTAGCAAAGACCGCCGAAACCCCACCCAACACCCTGCGCATGATTTACGTGTGAATAAACATGACATCTGCTTGCGCCATATAAATATTCAAAACATTGAATTGTTCATCTTTCAAAATAGTTGAATACTGAGGTATGCAGGGCATCAGCTTTGCTGATAAGTACTCTGCAGTACCAGTGCATGCCGCACTACAGAAGTAGCCTAAAAAATGCAGTTTTCTTCCAACAACTACAACAGCTGTTTAAACATAGCACAGTTTACCATTTCCCACAAGGTAGTGCGATCTCAGACTTGGTATATACTAGTGGGGGTTTGCAGGACGGCTTGCCCCTCTGTTAAAGCGATTACTGTACCATGCAACTATGCAACTACTATGAAAGTGATTTTGGTAAAATTAGAAAAAAGAAGAATGGCACAGTATGACCAAGTAATGGCAAAAGGCATGGCTTGACAATCATGCACGATTAACATGCCATGCCACATGCCCTTGCCATGTCAATCACTTTCACCACACCCTTTTCTGAGCAGAAATGCTGATGGGGTACTAATCTAATACAAAGTAAAACAAGACAGTGATATAACCTTTTTAGCCAGAGCCTGTTAACTGGTGTCAGTTACAGACATAGCAGTATATTTATATTACTCTGCATAGAAATCCACATCCCTGCAAAAACTGGAGCTGACAGTTTCTACATTCAGACAGAACACTGCTACTTAGAAAGTCACTGAGGGACATGTGCATTTCTTAGTTCTTGTAAAACAGCATCTGTGGCTAATTTCTAGAATACATACAACAACAAAAAAACAATGGAATGTCAGAAATAATTCAAAAGGAACAATTCCTGATGATAACTGATATACCAATAGCGTTCATTTTCATTATATTTACTGTCCCTCTTGCTTTTTGAAATACAAACTCCTCTCACAACACCTCCACACCCACCATTAATAGCTATCAGCAAATTATATTTTAGTGTACCTGCAGTCTGGCAGTCAAGTCTAAGCCCCACCCCCAGCTCTGAGCAGATTAAATCCAGTTTACATTAAGATGTGAAACTACGTCTGAGTTGTTGCTACAGTACTTACTACTGGTATTTATCCTTGAGCATTTAGTATTTGTTAGTTTTGCATAACTTAGTGATCCCATACTCTCTTGGTACTTTACTTTAATCACTATTAACTGTAGTTTCACCAGTAGGAACGAGAGTCTTTCTGTTTGAAGTATGTGAAGTCATATTCCTATGCAATACCATATAGGAGTAGAAATTAAGTAGTTAATAACTTCTTCTTCTTCTTTCAGCTTTTCCCAGTTAGGGGTCACCACAGTGGATCACCTGTTCGCTCATGATTGGCAGTTGAGTTTTATGGTGTTGAGTTGCCAGCCCGGCACCCAACCTTCACGGAAGGCACACACACACACACACACACACACACACACACACACACACACACACACACACACACACATGCACTCACGCGTAGGGCCAATTTAGAGTGTCCAATCCACCTACAGCATGTCTTTGGGACGTGGGAGGAAACTGGGGCACCCAGAGGAAACCCACGCAACCACAGGGAGGACATACAGACTCCGCACAGAAGGCACCCCAGCCAAGGATCGAACCAGAAATGTCTCGCTGTGAGGTGACAACGCTAACCGCTGCACCACTGTGGCCGCCCCAATAATAACCAACCAGGCAAAATGCTGACAGGAAATGCTGAAGGCCTCATGGCCATTTAATTGGCCCTATCAATACTCTTAAGTCAAAGGTAATGATATTTCTATTATATTATCAATTACTGGCTAAAGTACTACATAAATGATCATGGCACAAAAATCTGTCATCATTTGTTAAGTTTGAAATGATTTCAAAACTCAGTATATTTATAACATAAATCAAAGGAACTGCTTCTGTCTGGTATTCTGATACCCTACCTCCACCCACCACCATCCCATCTGCTAAAATGGATACCCAACTTCCACCCACCACCATCCCATCTGCTGAAGTGGATACTCTACCCCTACCCACCACCATCCCATCTGCTGAAGTGCTGCAAATGAATTGCTTTTTGGGTTTCAGTGGAGTTGGTCAAACAAGTCTTTTACATAAGCTGGACATTTTTGTGTGTGAAGTAGCCAGGCAAAAATGGCACAAGCACTGTTGATATAAGAAGTGTTTATGGAAGCAGATTAATAAACATAATCACCAGGGTGGACACATGACTGTTCTTGGTGGGCTTTTATGCTAAAATAATACTCTTTTGTTCCTGTGATCACTTCATTGCTTACTGGTTCCCCTGTCAGATAATGGAATGGCTTTTACTTACGATTCAGTGTGTTGGGTTTTGTTATTAGATGCCCTGCTGCTGATATATTTCTGTATAGAACATACACTGGCATTTGCTTTATCCATTGTTGTAGTGAAGCACCTGTGTTGAAAAAGAGCATACTTTTGCATTAAAACATCAGTAGCTTTGCCTACACTCAATAATAACTGCTAAAAATTGGACTTGGATTGGTGACATTGCTGTCAAAAAATGAATAACTAATAACTGAGTACATTGTCACATTTTCATGTATACAAGATGCTCCCAAGCATTTAATAGAATAAATATTTCTTTACTTATGCAGCAGTTCAAATTCTTCAGCACACCAGCCCAGAAGCTTCCATGCCTCATCCTCTAGCAGGATATGACTTGGATTGACTTAGGTCTTCTACAGCTGGAATACAAAATGAGTCACAGTTATTTTGCAAATCCTTTATAGAAAAGAAATAATTTGCAAGAGAGTAGACAATGTACTTTGGATATTTAAACTGCATGTCTGTTTTATGGCACGTGGTCTGTAAGCATCTGCATCATTTTCCCTACTCTACTATATTTGGAAGTCTCTTCTGCTTTAACAAGAGTTATGGCTGTAAGTTCCTTTGAGCTGCCCTCTCACTCAGTTAATAGATAAATAAATGAACAAACCTCAGCAGCTCAAAGCAGTGACATCATTGCCTTATTATCTACACATAGTAAGGTTACCACCTGTCCCTCTTTACGCAGGACAGTTTTTATTTGAACAACTGTGTCCTGCATGGGGTGGGTTAAATATCCTGAGATTATAGAACAAAATATATTTCTTAAGTTTCATATATCAGTTGCATAAAAAGTTTTTTTTTCTAAAACACCTTAACAAAACATGAAACAAAGTCAAATTCTAAAAGACTGAACTTTTATTTGGGTAAAAAGTGAAGTACATCCCTTTGCAACAGTTGTGGGGTATGGTGTGTCCAGTACAATCTCACATTTCTATAAAAATGACCCACTTTGAGCATCTGAAAAGGTGGCAGCTCTAGACACATGCACACACACACACACACACACACACACACACACACACATATATATATATATATATATATATATATATATATATATATATACATAGAAATACAGACAGATACAGATATAGGTCTACCTAAACATAGACACATTATTTCTGAAAAAAAATAAGACTTGTTTTGTTCTTATTTTAAGAGAAAACATACTGTGTTATCTTGAAAAGTGATCTTAAAGCTGTTGATCATGCATTTTTATATTATTGATATTCAATTTTCAGTTAGGTTCATTGTAATGGCATTACCCCCAATCAATGAAATCCAGAAATAGACATAAATCTAGAACTGGATCAAACACACTGACTTATACACAAGACTGAGGTCACATCTAAGAGACATAAAAAAGAGACATATATAATGACAATTTCTGAAACCTTTCAGAATAATTCAAGTATTCCAACTCTGTTTTTTTTTTCTAGTATGAAATCATTGTACTTTTTTCACGTTGCTTTAGATGACCTGTTCAAAAGTTACAGAACACAGATTCATTTTCAGTAATATTTCATATCAGTAAAAGTGTATAGATGATCTAAGAGAAGTGACTATGCCCTTTACAGTTAGGTAGGCTGCAGAATATATTTTTCTGACTATGGTAGATATACACTGGTCATGGTTTAAATTGCTGCAGACCATTGTCACCAGTCCAGAGTAGAGTAGAGCACTAAGTCACACGGGCATTTCTCAGGCTCAGGAACATTGTCTGGTCGAATATCTTTGCACACAGTAGGCAAACGGAGGTTGACGGAATCAAACCCTGAAAATAATTTAACAGCTCATAGCCATAAAATGCTGTGCTAACTGCCAGATATGCTTCTTTTATTAACACTACTACACCACGTATGCACTGACACTAAAGGTGATATCATCACTACTGCACCAGGTATGTGCTGAGGGTCTATATTATGTCCACAAAAAATGAATTCGCTGAACTGCATCTACATCGAAAATGCAGTTCGGTGAATTGATACTAGTGAAATTGCGGTACAGTGAGGATCGGGAAATTTGCCCTTTCCTCACTGTAGTGCAATCTCAGAGTTGGTATATATAATTAGTGGGGGTGTGGGGGGGGTGCAGCCCCCCACAAGAGCGAATTCAATGAATTGCATTTTCGATGTAGATGCAGTTTAGCAAATTAATTTTTTGCGGACATAATATAGACCCATGCGCTGACACTTCAGGTGAGATCATCACTACTGCACCAGATATGTACTGGCACTAAAGGTGAGATTATAACTACTGCACCGGGTATGTCCTGGCACTAAAGGTGCGATCATCAGTACTGCACCACGTATGTACTGACACTAAAGGTGGGATCATCACTATTGCACCAGGTATGCGCTGACACTAAAGGTGAGATCATTACTACTGCACCAGGTATGCGTTAACACTAAAGGTATGATCATTACTACTGCACCAGGTATGCACTAACACTAAAGGTATGATCATTACTACTGCACCAGGTATGCACTAACACTAAAGGTATGATCATTACTACTGCACCAGGTATGCGCTGACACTAAAGGTATGATCATTACTACTGCACCAGGTATGCACTAACACTAAAGGTATGATCATTACTACTGCACCAGGTATGCGCTGACACTAAAGGTATGATCATTACTACTGCACCAGGTATGCACTAACACTAAAGGTATGATCATTACTACTGCACCAGGTATGCGTTAACACTAAAGGTATGATCATTACTACTGCACCAGGTATGCACTAACACTAAAGGTATGATCATTACTACTGCACCAGGTATGCACTAACACTAAAGGTATGATCATTACTACTGCACCAGGTATGCTCTGACACTAAAGGTATGATCATTACTACTGCACCAGGTATGCACTAACACTAAAGGTATGATCATTACTACTGCACCAGGTATGCGCTGACGCTAAAGGTGAGATCATTACTACTGCACCAGGTATGCGTTAACACTAAAGGTATGATCATTACTACTGCACCAGGTATGCACTAACACTAAAGGTATGATTATTACTACTGCACCAGGTATGCGTTAACACTAAAGGTATAATCATTACTACTGCACCAGGTATGCACTAACACTAAAGGTATGATCATTACTACTGCACCAGGTATGCACTAACACTAAAGGTATGATCATTACTACTGCACCAGGTATGCGTTAACACTAAAGGTATGATCATTACTACTGCACCAGGTATGCGCTGACACTAAAGGTGGGATCATTACTACTGCACCAGGTATGCACTAACACTAAAGGTATGATCATTACTACTGCACAAGGTATGCGTTAACACTAAAGGTATGATCATTACTACTGCACCAGGTATGCACTAACACTAAAGGTATGATCATTACTACTGCACCAGGTATGCACTAACACTAAAGGTATGATCATTACTACTGCACCAGGTATGCGCTGACACTAAAGGTGAGATCATTAATACTGCACCAGGTATGATCTGACACTAAAGGTGAGATCATTACTACTGCACCAGGTATGCACTAACACTAAAGGTATGATCATTACTACTGCACCAGGTATGCGCTGACACTAAAGGTGGGATCATTACTACTGCACCAGGTATGCACTAACACTACAGGTATGATCATTACTACTGCACCAGGTATGCGTTAACACTAAAGGTGAGATCATTACTACTGCACCAGGTATGCACTAACACTAAAGGTATGATCATTACTACTGCACCAGGTATGCGCTGACACTAAAGGTGGGATCATTACTACTGCACCAGGTATGCACTATCACTAAAGGTATGATCATTACTACTGCACCAGGTATGCGTTAACACTAAAGGTATGATCATTACTACTGCACCAGGTATGCACTAACACTAAAGGTATGATCATTACTACTGCACCAGGTATGCACTAACACTAAAGGTATGATCATTACTACTGCACCAGGTATGCGCTGACACTAAAGGTGAGATCATTACTACTACACCAGGTATGCTCTGACACTAAAGGTGAGATCATTACTACTGCACCAGGTATGCACTAACACTAAAGGTATGATCATTACTACTGCACCAGGTATGCGTTAACACTAAAGGTATGATCATTACTACTGCACCAGGTATGTACTAACACTAAAGGTATGATCATTACTACAGCACCAGGTATGCTCTGACACTAAAGGTGAGATCATTACTACTGCACCAGGTATGCACTAACACTAAAGGTATGATCATTACTACTGCACCAGGTATGCGCTGACACTAAAGGTATGATCATTACTACTGCAGCAGGTATGTACTAACACTAAAGGTATGATCATTACTACTGCACCAGGTATGCACTAACACTAAAGGTATGATCATTACTACTGCACCAAGTATGCGCTGACACTAAAGGTATGATCATTACTACTGCACCAGGTATGCGTTAACACTAAAGGTATGATCATTACTACTGCACCAGGTATGCAATAACACTAAAGGTATGATCATTACTACTGCACCAGGTATGTGCTGACACTAAAGGTATGATCATTACTACTGCACCAGGTATGCACTAACACTAAAGGTATGATCATTACTACTGCACCAGGTATGTACTAACACTAAAGGTATGATCATTACTACTGCATCAGGTATGCACTAACACTAAAGGTATGATCATTACTACTGCACCAGGTATGCACTAACACTAAAGGTATGATCATTACTACTGCACCAGGTATGCTCTGACACTAAAGGTATGATCATTACTACTGCACCAGGTATGCACTGACACTAAAGGTATGATCATTACTACTGCACCAGGTATGCACTGACACTAAAGGTATGATCATTACTACTGCACCAGGTATGCTCTGACACTAAAGGTGTGATCATTACTACTGCACCAGGTATGCTCTGACACTAAAGGTATGATCATTACTACTGCACCAGGTATGCGCTGACACTAAAGGTATGATCATTACTACTGCTCCAGGTATGCGCTGACACTAAAGGTGGGATCATTACTACTGCACCAGGTATGCACTAACACTAAAGGTATGATCATTACTACTGCACCAGGTTATGCGTTAACACTAAAGGTATGATCATTACTACTGCACCAGGTATGCACTAACACTAAAGGTATGATCATTACTACTGCACCAGGTATGCACTAACACTAAAGGTGAGATCATTACTACTGCACCAGGTATGCAATAACACTAAAGGTATGATCATTACTACTGCACCAGGTATGTGCTGACACTAAAGGTATGATCATTACTACTGCACCAGGTATGCACTAACACTAAAGGTATGATCATTACTACTGCACCAGGTATGTACTAACACTAAAGGTATGATCATTACTACTGCATCAGGTATGCACTAACACTAAAGGTATGATCATTACTACTGCACCAGGTATGCACTAACACTAAAGGTATGATCATTACTACTGCACCAGGTATGCTCTGACACTAAAGGTATGATCATTACTACTGCACCAGGTATGCACTGACACTAAAGGTATGATCATTACTACTGCACCAGGTATGCACTGACACTAAAGGTATGATCATTACTACTGCACCAGGTATGCTCTGACACTAAAGGTGTGATCATTACTACTGCACCAGGTATGCTCTGACACTAAAGGTATGATCATTACTACTGCACCAGGTATGCTCTGACACTAAAGGTATGATCATTACTACTGCACCAGGTATGCGCTGACACTAAAGGTATGATCATTACTACTGCACCAGGTATGCACTAACACTAAAGGTATAATCATTACTACTGCACCAGGTATGCTCTGACACTAAAGGTATGATCATTACTACTGCACCAGGTATGCGCTGACACTAAAGGTGAGATCATTACTACTGCACCAGGTATGCACTAATACTAAAGGTATGATCATTACTACTGCACCAGGTATGCTCTGACACTAAAGGTATGATCATTACTACTGCACCAGGTATGCGCTGACACTAAAGGTATGATCATTACTACTGCTCCAGGTATGCGCTGACACTAAAGGTGGGATCATTACTACTGCACCAGGTATGCACTAACACTAAAGGTATGATCATTACTACTGCACCAGGTTATGCGTTAACACTAAAGGTATGATCATTACTACTGCACCAGGTATGCACTAACACTAAAGGTATGATCATTACTACTGCACCAGGTATGCACTAACACTAAAGGTATGATCATTAGTACTGCACCAGGTATGCACTAACACTAAAGGTATGATCATTACTACTGCACCAGGTATGCACTAACACTAAAGGTATGATCATTACTACTGCACCAGGTATGCACTAACACTAAAGGTATGATCATTACTACTGCACCAGGTATGCTCTGACACTAAAGGTATGATCATTACTACTGCACCAGGTATGCACTGACACTAAAGGTATGATCATTACTACTGCACCAGGTATGCTCTGACACTAAAGGTGTGATCATTACTACTGCACCAGGTATGCTCTGACACTAAAGGTATGATCATTACTACTGCACCAGGTATGCTCTGACACTAAAGGTATGATCATTACTACTGCACCAGGTATGCGCTGACACTAAAGGTATGATCATTACTACTGCACCAGGTATGCGCTGACACTAAAGGTATGATCATTACTACTGCACCAGGTATGCGTTAACACTAAAGGTATTATCATTACTACTGCACCAGGTATGTACTAACACTAAAGGTATGATCATTACTACTGCACCAGGTATGCGCTGACACTAAAGGTATGATCATTACTACTGCACCAGGTATGCACTAACACTAAAGGTATGATCATTACTACTGCACCAGGTATGCGCTGACACTAAAGGTATGATCATTACTACTGCACCAGGTATGTACTGACGCTAGTAAATTGAGTCCCCTTAGAAGAAAAGATGGTGAGCATTGGGGTAACATATAAGTTGGGACTACAGGCAGGCCTTTTCATTTCAGAAGGTCTGAATGAAACACCTGTTGTTATGCTGGTGGCACAAAATTATGCAAAGTACTGATACACAAAAAGGGGTGTGCAAAGACCATGAAGAAACTCATCAAGACTGAGGGAATGGCATGAAACAAGGTAGCTTAAATTCAATGCAAAATTACCAGACAATGCACCTGGGGGTGGACCCCCACACACAAACACAAAAAAATGAATACTTTATCAGATCAGGAAACATTACAAAAATAAACCAGGAAAGGAAACCAAAGTGAGCTTATTCAACAAATCAGGAAAAGGACCTGGGATAAGCTTATACAAATAACAAACTAGGATAGGCCACAGGGTGATCTTATCAGAAAACCAAAATGCAAGCAAAATATATGAAACAGCAGCATGGAAGGCTGAAATAATCTAGGATATACCGAAATAGACATCACTGGTAGAAAAAAGAAGTAATTATGTCCACAATATAGACAACCTTTAAAACTCATCCTGGAGTACTTTCGATGTTTTGGAAGCCTGGTCTTGGTAAAGACATGGCACAGTGGCAGTTCTAAGGAAGGCAGCAACAGTGGTATCAGGTCATATAATGAGGGACCACAAAAGCTTAATGTTTACAGTTGTGAAGAATGAAGAAGAGGCATTTAATAAATGTTTAAATACATCAAGGACCTGCATATCCTTTTTGAGAAATGATGCATAACAACAAAACGACAATCTGATGATACAAAGTTTACAGCTCATATAAGGTTATTAAATGAGTGAAACATTCTCCAGCTTCAAGAACAGAATTAAAAAAATGCATGGAACAGATGTAAAACATTTATTTTAAGTGAATAAGAAACAAGTTGTTGCTTGAGCAAAAACAGTAGTTTATCTAACGGGTAGAATATGCCAATGGTGCTTACCTGCCATCCAAAATCGTTCTGGAACATAAAATCATGAATTTTTTTTTTTTTTTTTTTTTTTTTTTATCAGTTCAGAATTTGAACACCAGAGGGACCATGGTAACTGCAATTTGCATTATTTTCTAAACTGGGTTAGTGGTAGTCTGTAAAAATGCAATTTAGCAGCGTATAAATGAATGAAAGGAATGAAGCCTGTGCTTTGAAACCAAGTCTACACTTTCAGAAATTCTGAAGGGATATGCCTATAAAATATCATGCCTCAGAATCGTAAGATATACTTAAGATGTGCTGTGATTCATTCACAGGATACGGTTACATGTGTTGTGTATCTCTGCTGTAAATTGTCTGTTGACTTTCACACTAATTCCAAGGCCAGGTACCTGTAATTCCCATTGCAGGACTTTGCTCTACTGTACCTCTCCGAAGTGCTAAAACATTCTGATTGAGCTGCATTGCTTGGAGAGGGCTGTCAGATGTGTGGTTGGAAGATACAGGTGCTATACTTTGCTGCAAAGCAGGCAATGCTTGAAGGAAGCATTGACTATATCACAATAGTGCTCCCTGTCGCAATGAAGTAAAACCTTCTGTTGTTGCTTTCACCTATGACCACTGCAGGTACTGTCCCTCTCCTCTCATGGACCACCTTGATAAAATTCTCTGTCTATGACATCATTTTGTTGGTCTTACACCACAGACTAGGTAAGTGTAGTAATCAACTTAACTGCTTCTCAACTGCATCCTTTTAATGGACATACATTTGGTTAGACCACCTAGAGTTCAGAGTCTTCTAGGGCAGCTAAAAGCATTGTAATCCTTCTAGTCAAGAGTTTTTTTGGACCAACTCCAATATTGCTACAGGGAGCTGTCTTATAACACATGTGAACAAGCAATGAAGCATCATATTTCAATATGCTGTCTGCAATTTCCACTGTTCTGTCATCTTGATCATTATGAACTGCATGAACTTAGCATAATGATGTCCATAGTCTAGCTGAGTATTAATGGTTGAAATTCAGCACTGGCAAACAGTCCCATTGTCAGTCATGACCTTTTCTGGAACACCAACATGAGCAAATGTTGCTTTAAGGCAATCTCAGTATCTGCAGCTGAGAAGTATTTTAATAAATTCAAAAGCTGTATCATACAGACCTGGAGTAAAAACTGAATAACATTTCTTGCATCCGTTAAGTGCTTTCATCTACAATGTGATAACACTTCTTCTGGTGGAATCCCTGGATTGAAGGAATGAACAGGCATTGCCCAACTGAATAGAGACTTAATGGTGGGCAGGCACTATAGCAAAAATAGCACAGAAAAAATTTTGCATGATATCACTGTGACAAAATGAGGGGGATGGACTGGCGAGTGATGAATAAGTGAGTAAGGCGGCCCTAGTTACCAAGGTATTAGTGTAGGATATCATTTACTAGCTAGGTTTTAGTTGTTGCCCAGACCCTATCTGTAATAAATAAAGCTAGTGGGGAGATGTCAAATACAAAAATACTGGCACTGCATTTTTTTACATCAAAGGAAAGGTAATTTCTACTGCACCTTTCATGTGTAACATGTCATTTGAATGCAGGAGGCTTGGTGGATTATGGACAATTTCTGACAGTTTGCAGTTATTTACATATTTCCTGAGCCAAAATACCCAGTTTTAACATCTGAAAGAAGATGCCAAGAAAGTTGTGGCCTCAGCACAGACCTAGAGGCACTCCACTGGTGACAGGACATGGTGAGGATAGCAGTATTCTTAATATTAACCATGCACCATGTATGATCATGTAACCATTTGTGGAGCCAGGTTTATTAAAGCCTCATTTACCTTTTATAGGTTCATAGATTCATCGGAGGTTACTAGACTAGCTTCCCTAGAGCCTTTACAAGCCTAGCCATTCTAATCCCAAGTAGACCTATTTGTTCTTTTTGGGTAGCTCACAGAATGAATTTATGAACATAGTGGGTCTGTGATCAACACCAGCTACCCCTGTCTATGAGAGACATGGGTGCCATCCCAGTGGTGAATTTGTGGTCTCCAATCCAATTATCTAAGTTACATTTGAACAGGGTCAGTGAGGAACTCTGTTTTACATGAATAGGAAGTCTATTCCAGAGAAGCATCATTCTCTGGGAGAATCATATCTGTCTCTCCAGCATATTCTGTTAATGTCACAAGCTAGTTTGAGATCCCTAGAGTGAGTGACTCGTGCCATTTAACTTGCGGATGTGCAGCATTTCCATTAGGACAAGGATGCAGATTGCCCTATAGGCCAGGCACCAAGTCATCTCTCAGCAGCCTATAGGATAGAGAGTAAAGTGACAGGGCTTTCAGCCTGTCGGCATAGGTCATGGTTTGGAGTCCCTGTATTTTCTTAGTGAGAAACCTTTGAGGTCTCTCAGCTGTTGCAGGTGTCTGACAAGATACATGCAAAAGGGTGCATTATACTCTATTACTTTTCTGATGAGGGATGAGTATAGTGGAGTTATAACGTCCCTTGACCTGGATGCTATGCCTTGCTTATGAGGTGCACTACTTAGAAGGCTTTCCTTACCACTGTGGAAACTTGGTGGTCAAAGTTCAAATTGCTATCAGCCTGTGTTCCCAATTCTCGCAACACTGGGTTGAAACTCAGGGGGGGTACTGTCAATATTATCATTTGTAGGGGATTCCAATTTGCCGAAGGTAATAATAACGCTTTTTTTTTTCATTTTGTTTTAGACCATGGCTTTGGCAGCAATCATTTGTATGTGTTAGCCCTTCTTGTAATATTTTGACATCACTAGGGACTCAATGACTGCTCCCAGTTTACAATCATCAGCGAATTTGGTGAGCCAATGGCCACCTACTTTGATCTGCACTTCCAAGATCTAGATGCCAAACAGTAGGCCAAGCTTAGACCCCTTTTGTACTCCACTGGTAACAGATCTACTGGTGGAGGTGGAGTCACCAGTTTTGACAGAATGTGTTCTGTCAGTGAGCCAATGGGTTACCCATCAAGTAACGTAAGGGTTAATCCCTATCTGGGAGACTTTCTCAATGATGCCAAGTAGGGAATTGTGTTGAAAGCCTTGGCGTGATCGAGATAGGCTGTGTGCACAGTTTTACCTTTGTCTATGGCTCTGGTGACATTCTCAAAAAAGTCTACCAGGTTTAATAAGCATGATCTACCCTTAACAAAGCCAAACTGGGTTGGGTCCAGCATTTGGAGGTCACCTATGTTCTTGCTGATAAGGTCCATGATAATTCTTTCCATGGTCTTGCAGATGAGGCTGGTTAGACTTATGGGTCTGTAGTTCCAAGGGTCAGTTGATGGCCCCCTTTGTGCAGGGGGATTACTGCTGATGTTCTTCATTCTGCAGGAACATAGCCAGTTCTCAAACTATGATTAAAGAGAATGCCAAGTGGCCCCACTAGCTCCTGTTTTAGATTGTTTAGTATACAACCTGGGATATTATCTGGTTTCACTGAGCCATGTTTTGGCCTTGGCAAGCACAGAGATGACCTCTTCTCTGGAGATACTAGGCAGAGGGCTGTTGTCAGTTATGCTTTGTGATATGGTAGGTCGGGATAGGGGGAGGTGAAGTTTGCGATGAATCTGTCAGATAGCAGGTTGGTGATTTCTTCCAGTGTAGTATGAGTAATCCCATCTACAACCAGTTTGGCACATAACGGGGCTTTCCCTTTTAGAATTCGGACGTAGTTAAAGAATGCCTAATGATTACCCTTGGCTAGGGATGTGATTTTAGTTTCATAATTTGCTTTAGAAGACTTTACAAGATTTCTAATTTTCTTGTTTAGGATTAGGAGGGAACTCTTCCTCTGCAGATTGATATCCCTCTTGCCTTTGGACAACAGTTTCTTACTCTTGTTATATAATCTGTTTGTACCTGAAGTCCACCACTGCAGCTTCTTTTTATGGGAAGACCTGGTTTTGATCTGTTCAGGTACAGCAGAGTTTATGCAGTTGCTTAAAGTGTTCATATAGGGCATTTGATACACTTCAGCATAGTGATATTTGATATCTGCGATTGCAGGTGGTATGAAGCTTTTTATTCCATCACTTAATAGGCTGTAGTTAGCTTTGGTAAGGTTTTTTATAATTTTTGTTCCTGTGAGGGTGTCAGTTCCAATAGTTACTTCAAACGAGACTGATTTGTGATCTGACCTAACCCAGGATGGCATCACACATAGAGAATACAGTGACCCCACCATGTTGCTGAGTACTATGTCCAGAACATTAGAGCCCCTAGTGAGGGTGCAGACTATCTGTTTCAGAGCATTTGTGTTAACAAAGTCCAGGAACTCTGGGAGACCATATTTCTGCTCATGTATGTCCCTCAGTCTATGGAAGGTTAGTTGAAATCTCCCATGACTAAGGTGTTGGGTTATATGGTAAGGGATTCCAGTAAATCAAGGTAGGTGGTGTGCTTAACCTGGTTCATGGTGGGAGATCTTTAGGTAGCAATGATGTGGTATGGTGCTTCACCAATAGTTAATTGGACATGGAGTAGTTTGAGAGAGTCATGCTGTTTTACCAGTCTCAAAGTGTATTTGGTTTTAATGAAGATGGATACACCTCCACCTTTGGATCCTTCACACTCATTTTGAGGTCTGAATGTGTGGAAGGCATTGTAGCCTTGCATTGCTGGGGTGCTCTCTCTGGCTTTGAACCATGTCTCTGTAAGTGCACAGACGTCAGCATCCTCCAAGGTGAAGAGTGCTTCAGGGGAGTGCATGACCCTGAGTTTGTCTCTATTAGATTTTGTTACACTGGAAAATTTGTTGTTTTGACATTGCCTAAAAAGGCACAATGGGGAAGGCAAGGGCCTTTGCCAGTATCCAAAAGCCTATGGGGGACAGGTGCAGACCATCTCCAGCAAAGTAGCTAGGTCTGTCTACTATATTCTCCCAGGCTGACAGATACTGGATGCCCCTGGACTGACACCAGAAGCTTAGCCAATTGTTGAAGTCAATCATCTTTTGTTTATATTGTGGTATCATCCTGGGTGAGGGTAGGATTCTGTTTAGGGCTAGGGACATACCTGTCTGGGACATATAATCAGAGAGTTCCATCATGTCTCTCTTCAAACAGTTCAGAGAGGTACGTCTCAAGTCATCCAGTCCATCATGGAGTGTGACAGAGTCATTATGGTACTTGTTATCGAGTGACTTGAGTGCATGCATGATTTGTCAGATCCTGGCACCTGATAGGCAGCTGACCATGACCTTCTCCTTGTCCAGTCTGGGGAGGGGGACAGTTGTGTGTCTCACTATGGAGTCACCTATGAACAAGACATTCAATGTGTCTTGCCTTAGGGTCTTACTTGTTGAGACATGGTGTGTGTGTTGATATATGTAGTTGTTTATTTCTGCTTAGTGGTGAGTGTGGCTGGTGTGCATTTGGGAGGTATCTGTTCTTTTGGTGGGCTTTTAGTGAGTACCTCCATGTATGTGGGTTTATGTGTCATGACCTTATTTTGTGTGAGAGATGAGGTTTGTGTAAGAGGTGAAGCATGTGTGTTGACAACCTGTTTGATGTTTGATATCTTGTTTGTTTTTACATGAGAAAATTGACTCCAATTCCACAGTGTATTTGCATCTCTCACATAGGGTGTTAGTCTGTGTTAGGAGTAAATGGTTGTCAATTTACATAAAGCAATGCCTACATTGCCTCAAGATGCCCATATCAATCAAGTTGGCAGGAGAAATGATGGGAAACTGCCCGTCCATTGTGGCAGGATTTTTCTGAATGTGATATTTTGGAAGGAAGTGGGCTAGCTAGATTTAGTCACAAACAGCAAAAATGAAGCAGTAATTCAATTAAATACAGTTAACAAAATGCAGTTCTGGCTTAAAATATACTTATTTTTCAGGGTTTTGTTTCAGTGGATGCCTTGGATTTCAGTGCAGCTGCACTCCAGACCTTTGACTAAAGTTGCCAAACATTGAGCTGCTCCAGTAAACTGAGAACAAACCCACACAAATGCATGGCTTATATATATTCAGATTTAAACAGTTTTACTACAACTACCAATGGGAAAGCTCCAAACTGAGACTTTCTCCAGTAATCCCCAACTCAGATAGGACCTGAGCTACACACTTCTGTCACAATGGTACCAGGAGGCCCTCTTAATATAAGATGGCTGGTTTAAGAGCACAGCGATACCAAACAGTCTAGATTCAGCAGGTCTGAATCTAGCCTATGCTATGTAAGGTAAGGAAACACAACTTTTAGATGTGAAGGATTAAGGGAGAGTCACTTAAAAGTCAGAGTGTTTAGTAGTATACTATTAGATGACCTGCAGTGGTACCACCCTCTGCACAAACTGGCAGCTCACCAAGCAGCTGTGAACAGTGGGAGACTATGGAGAGTGTTTCCTATAGAGGATTTTAAACTGGAGAGGTTTGCCTTTATATCAGCAGGAGGAAAGACTTTCATAAAGTTAAACCCTCAGACCAATCAGATAAAAATACAATAAGCTATCGACCAGTAGTTCCCTCCTTGGATAGGTTGAATTTAGCTCTCTGCTCCCACCAGAATGCAAAAGAACCCTCCAATGTAAAACAAACTGGCTTTGAGCTCAAGTGCAGTGACAAATCCTTTACAACAGAAGTAAAAATTCCTGCAATATCAGGAATCCTTGGAAATAAGTTCACTAACCCTAACCAATGTTCACAGCACACAAAAACTTTGCAAAACTTAGAAATCTTTTAGCAGACTCAGGAGAACCTTGGCAAACTCAGAACAGCTTCTGCACTATCAGAGAAGGTTAGGACATATCAGAATAGTGTTAAAACAATCTAGGAGCTGTACACTAACAAACAGCTGGGGTTTCTTTAGCAAGTGCAGGTTGAAAAACAGTGTTAAATTCAACAAAATAAATAAATGTAGCACAGAAGTTCTAAATATAGCTAGCTACCTGCTACCTGTTAATTGACTTATGTTATGTCATGCTTTTACCTGTTAATAGACTTATGTTATGTTATCTGTTGATTATATATTGACAAGTTTTGTATTAATTGTTAATTTTCTGGAGCTTTTCTCCTCAGTTCTCCACTGAAAATGGGCCCCTGGCTCAGCTGAAATAACCTGGTTAACAAATGTCAATAAATAAATATCACTGAAACAGAGCAAGTACAAAAATATACTTATATCAGCTCTGTATGTTCAGATTGTTTTAGAAGCAATCCAGGTCTTAACAGTCACAGGTGTCCAAGCCAGGCAAAATGAAGCAATGAATAAATTTTATTTTATTTATTTATTTTACATTTGTTAACCGGGAGAGTCCGACTGGATACATGTCCATTTTCAGCGGAGGCCCGGGGAGAAAAGCTCCAAGTACATAACAGACATATGAACATTGTTAATGCAAAAAAGGAAGATAGTTGAGTTCTAAATACAATATATAGATACATCACATCTTGGGAAAAAAACAACAGCAGCATATAAAAAAACATAGGTCAGTTACAAAGGCGAGGCGCCTTGTTAAAAAGCGTTAAGGATAGTGAGGTAAGAGAAGGGTAAATGATAGTGGTTAATCAGGTTTGGAATAGGGACATTGCCAGAGAGTATTGAGATGGGGTTTAAGCTTTTTGAATTGTAGGAGTGAGGGTTCTGAGGTGAGCATGGTCGGTAGGGAGTTCCACATTTTACCTACAAAGTTTGAGAATAGAGAATCCCCAGCAGAATTATTGGCTTTGGTAGTTTGAGCTAAGATCTTATTGGAGGAGCGTAAAGATTGCAGGTTAATATAGGGTGAATGATGTTTTCAGAGCTGGTGTTTTCTCTGGGTGATACAGTATCTGGTGAGCCGTTTTGAGTTGGTTGAAATGGAGTTGGCTGGAAAACTCTAACCACCCTAGTTGCTTCAAGTTAGTGCAGTGGTGCGTTCTAAAGGTGGAATTTGTGGCAAATCTAGCTATGTGATTGTAACAAGAAGCAAGTTTGTTAAGGGTTGTCTTGTTTAGGTTTGTAAAAAGGGAGGCATAGAAAAGAGTTGATAGTAGGTGTGTGCTGGCAATTGTAATGTTAGCGTGAGGAGTGAGAAAGTGTTTTACTTTATAGAGAGAGCCAAGCTTTTATTGACGGTTTTGATGGTAAGATTGAAATGGGTGTCAAATTTAAGGGAGTTATCAATGGTAACACCTAATAGCTTTGTGTGAGCTTCTGGTGATATAGTGATTCCATTGGAGGATGTAATAGAGAAGGTGGGGAAGAGTCTTGTTAGTGGGTGAGAAAGTAAGTAGTTTTGTTTTGTTGGGGTTGAGAACTAGTTGTCGACTTGAGAACCATTTTCTATTAGGTTGAAGGTGTCTTGGGTTGAAGCAGTGAGGTCTGCCAGGTTGGAGGCAGTGCTGATGATAGTCGAATCATCTGCATATTGAATGCATGTGGCATGGGGGGTGATTGTGGGCAGGTCATTAACAAAGATGGTGAAGAGAAGAGGGCCAAGAATAGATCCTTGGGGAACTCCAAGTGTAACAGGTAGGCATGTAGATAATTTGTCCTGCCATAGAACAGCCTGTTGCCTATTGGACAGGTAGGATTGGAACCATTTCAGCGTGGAATTGCTGAGTGATAGTTTTTTTAATGTATGGAGGAGTTGAATGTGGCTCACCATATCAAAGGCCTTGGAGAGGTCTAAGAAAAGAGCAGATGATAGTTTATTATTATGAGCACAATCTCACAAAAATGTAATACATTTATGCCTGCAGGAAGAAACACTTTCGTAAAGTTAAACCTCAGGCCAATCGGTAAAAACACAATAAGCAATCAGACAGTAGTTCCCACCTTGGATGGGTTGAATTTAGCTTTCTGTTCCCACCAGAGTGCGAAAGAACCCTTCCAATGTAAAATAAACTGGTTTGAGCTCAAGCGCAATAACAGATGCTTTACAACAGAAGTAAGAATTTCTGCATGATTAGGAATCATTGGAAATAAGTTCACTAACCCCGAAAAATGCTCACAATACACAAAAAATTTTGCAAAACTTAGAAATATTTTGGCAGACTCAGAAGAACTTTGGCAAACTCAGAATAGCTTTTCTAGCATTAGAGGAGGTTAATAAATATCAGCATAGTGTTAAAATAACCTAAGAGCAGTACAGTAACAAACAAATGGAGTTTCTTTAACAAGTGCAGGCTGAAAAATAGTGATAAATTCAACAAAATAAATAAATGCAGCAAAGACGTCTTAAATATCACTGAAAGAGTTAGAGCAAGTGCAAAAAATACTTCCATCAGCTTTAGAGCACTGATATGCATGAGTCCTTCACTGTGGTACTATGTTGAACATGTTAGTGAAATGCAGCAGATACGATGAAGAACAAAGACCAGGAACCCAATGAATAAAATGTATTCCTCTCTGACGTCTCGGCATACGCTGCCTTCTTGGAGTACAAGGCAGTGTATGCCAAGACATCAGAGAGGAATACATTTTATTCATTGGGTTCCTGCTCTTTGCTCTTCATTGTATTTGCTGTTTTTGCTTTGCTGCTTTGCTGTTGTTTTTGCTGATGTTAGTGAAATGTCCTGCTCAAAGTAAACTGTATGAACAGATAAACCTTCAACTGTGGCATTAATCTCAGTGTCAAATAAAATTATGATATTAAGCATGAAAGATAGACCTTTGACAAAACTATATGTGTTTCCTTATGGAAAAACTTTGCTATTTGTGCCTGATTAAATTCCATGATGACCTTTAGAGCACTGAAAGTATGTATGCGTCCTTCGGTGGGGTGCCATGTTGAATATGTCAGTCAAATCTCCTGCTCAAAGTAAGCTGTATGAACAGATAAACCTTCAACAATGGAGGTCTACTATTCAATGAAAACCGTCTCATTGGATGCAATATGCCTGATCCCAGTTCCCTAAAATGAACAGTCCCAGATTATTTAGCTGACAAAGAAAATTACGATAAGCATGACAGACGGACCTTTGACAAAATGTATATGTGCTTCCTTATGGAGAAATATTCCCATTTCTGCCTGATTAAATTACATGATGATTCTCTATATCACCTGGCTTGCATAATATTCTTGTGAGGCTATACTGTCTGTACTTATTGGGTTCTACAAAGCTTTCCATATCTTTGGCTCAGGGATGCAATTTGTTTGCAAGTATCACAGACAAAAGCAGTTTTTAATGATGTATTAAGAAAGTGCATAACAAAAAACACTCTGAAAGCATTGATAGGTGGTAATATGACTAGTGGTCACATTGCCTTAGTGGGTAATCTACTGTTCATATGACTTCAGAGCTCCAGGCCCCCTAAGGCTTAATTTGATCCTGTTGCCAATATTATGACCCTTCTAATCAGGAAATGTTATACCTTTTCATGTTCTTTTCAGTTGCCTGTTTAAAGAGTATAAAATGCAGCATTGTATCCACTGACAGTCAAATAAAAAGTATAAAATATTATAATGTTTTGAGTCTTGAGTGACAAAACAAGCGCTTTAGAATTAGATGGTCACATAAATCCCAAAGGAAGTCAACAAGTCACCAAAAACATTAACTGATCTAGATGGTAACTAACGTCCATCTTCCTTTTCTCTGTACAGACCAAGGCAGTCCATCTAAAGCTGGAAATCATGGTCCTAGACATAAACAAAATGGAGGAGGGGGAATGACCCCCAAAATCTGTCTTGTATTTTTGCCTCTGATGTAAGGACACAGTCTCCTTCAATGCCATTGCTGTGGGAAGGAATAAAAGAGTTTTGCCTATAAAACAGGATCACTGGGACTAATTGTAGCAGGACAAGCTCCTCACCTCATTTGCCCAAATTCTGGGAATCACACTTTAGAAGAAAAATCACAGTAAAGTGCAACTGAGATGATGGTATAGCAAACACCAAGATATGACCAAAATGTTACACATGTATAATATAGTTGTGCTATCCAACATGAAAAGGTAAAAAATAAATTCAGAATTCCAGAGTCTGCAGCTATGGGTCTATGTCACCAAATCAAAAAGACCCATAATTAAATGGCATTTACATGGAAAATGCTGGTCATCAAGGTGTTTATCGTGAAATTGCAATACAGTGAAGATCGGAAAATTTGCCCTTTCCTCACTGCAGTGCGATCTCAGTGTTGGTATATATAATTAGCAGGGGGTGTGGGGGGAGCAGGGCCCAACAAGAGCTACTTTGATGACTGGCATTTTCTATGTAAATGCCGTTCAGTTGCGGGTCTTTTTGATTTGGTGATATAGACCCTGCAGTTATCATAGCATAAACATATAAATGAAATTACAAAATCAAATACAAATTCAAGCTGAGATTCATAGATATTATATACAATGAATATGGCTATTAGTCTGGGAACTGCACAAGAAAAGTCAAATGTGAGTCACAGTGCACTAGGGCTGGATCCAAGATATGTTAAAATGGACAGGGTCTGCTTATGCTGCCCAGAAGCTATGCAAATGATCAACATAGCATGTGCATCACCATTAAATAGTTCAGTGACACATTTATGGAGTATTAAGGTCCATCCTCTAATATGGTGCTGCAACGGATCTCCTTCAGAAAGTCAGTACTCAACCTAAATAAAATCAACAATTCAAATATGTTGAAAAACAAATCTACTTTACCTGTGGACCAAAGCAAGATATAGTCACCTTACTTAAATACACTATCTCCACAGTCACACAGTCATCTGGAAAAGAGAAACATTCTGCAAGGGTGAAAAAAAATCACTGAAACACATGGTAGTCTCACAGTCCAAAGCAGCTAAATAATGTGGGACGGCTCATTTTAGGGAACTGGGATCAGCCATATTGCATCCAAACACACGGTTTTCATTGAATAGAAGACCTCCCTTGCTACACACTGCAGCTGCAGTTGTCAATAGAAGGACAAAAGCGATCTTAGTTAACAATAGGCTATGAAAATAGAAATTGATTTTTACATGCAAAATGTATATGTATATATTTATATATATTTTTTGATTGCCAAATGAACTAAGGTTGATATATTTCCAGCCATGTAGTATATTGTCTTGGATAAAATCACAGACTTAATAATCTGCTTAATAATCTGGTTAAATAAGAGGTACCACATCATTATAAATTTTATTTAAAGTACATAAGGGTTATGTTATTATGACAGATACTAAGTAGGGCAGGACCAGCTTGAATGTCACACTGATGGGGAAGGGATGTGAATTTAACATGTGTACCAATAACACTTTGTTTTACAGCACAACAAACCACTCCCATGCCTGATAAAAAGTATATATATATTTAGAAAGCTTGTGAGGAAATTATTACTCTATTTTTGTTTTACTTGGATCGCTTGTCTGTGTACTTAATAAAGGATTTTCGACTGGAAAGAGACTGCCTGCCTTACTTGAATTACTTTTGAATACTTAGTAATGCTGTACAATTATATATTTTCTATTATTATTTTTTGTTTTGTTTTGACTTAAGACAAATTTAAGTTTGCTACTTCTACTACTATTGTCTGATCTGATTAATATACAGTGATTAACTAGAAATATATGGACTGAAAATCTTCCACACAGAGACGTTTCTTACACTGTTTTGTTTTTGGACCCACTACACTTGTTTAGTAGCTTGTTTTGAGACTTCAGGGATACCACGGAGATTACTTGTTTTTTTCAATATATGAACATACTGTCCCCCAGCCAGGATATATAGAAAGGTGAACAACATCTTCTAATGCCAATATAAAGCTGCTCCAACTTAAAAATACTCCCCAGATGTGTATAGTGCAACACAGATATGACCACAAACAGAGCTGTACAAATAATGATCTGGGAAAATAGTGGCCTGGTATACATATACAGAGCTTCTTACACATACCTGTTCACACTGAGGATGCAAATAGAAAAAATGTGAAATATTATTCATATAACAAACTATCAATGTTTCTGCGGCAGATTTACTCTGCAGTTGTCCTAGTGGAGAAGTATATGGTGTTTTCATGAAGTAAAGGCCAAAAGGGCCTTGAAAAATAATAGCACAGTAACATTACACATGAAGAACCACCTCATAATAGGATATAAATTGCACCTGGAATGCATGAATGTATAATGAGCTGCATTAAGTCCACATTTTATAAATTCTGTGGCCTGTTCCTGAGCACTAGGAGTTTATCAGTTGTACTGCACTTGCCCTGAAACACGCAAGCACATATACACATAAGTGAAAGTCTGTATGTCTATCTGTTTGTCTTTGTGTACATCTGTGTTCTGCACTGATGATAACCCACAGTATCATGCACATGTGCAACACCTGCGAGCACATGCATACATGCTGTCTATCCTAAACACAACTCAGTGTGATTTCACCCCACTCTTTGCAACATAGTCAGTCATGAATTAAAAGCACGGCAGCCTGTATGCAAATGTAATAAATTTCCCAACTCCTCCCTCTAAATATTTTGTGCATCTTCTTGGCAGGATACACAAGATACAACTCCTTTTAGAAATATAGCTCCAACTTTAAAAGTGCTCACAGCACAGATGACCTGCAGACTGCACAACAGCAGCAACCTGCGCATCCTTACCTATATTATTACTATTTAAAATGTGCCTTGAATCTGTTGAAATGCAGCTCACACAGAAAGAGCAGCCTGGCCTTGTTCCCTTACCCATGATGACAGCGTTTGTACTAGATCCATCAGTGAGCAAAGTGCAATGTACACAGTCTGCTATACTGAGTCCGGCTACAGTCACCTTTCTGTCTCCTGAATTCTGGTTAATAGTCCCCACAACCCTCCTACACACAGACACACACAGACCCCCCACACACACACACACAGGTACACATGCATGCACCCATATGTACACACATGTACAAACATGAATGCATACACACACACACACACACACACACACACACACACACACACACACACACACACACACACACAGGTATGCACCCTCACACACAGGTACACATGCATGCACCCATATGCACACACATGTACAAACATGAATGTATGCACACACCCACCACACACAGGCATGCACCCCACATACACACACACTCTCACATACACACACAGACATCCACATATGCACACACATGCATGCATACACACACACATACAAACATATATAGACACCAACAACATATCTGCAAGTGCACACGTATGCACATAACACACACACACACACACACACACACACACACACACACACACTCACATCCTCATATGCACGCACACGCACGCACACACACACACACACACACACACACACACACACACACACACACACACACACACACACCACATCCACAGATGCTCACAGATGCACACATACACAAACATACCCCCCACATCTGCACATACACACAGACATGCATACAAACTCATGCGTGAATGCACACACACTCTATACACATATACACAAACACACACGCGCACACACACACACACACACACACACACACACACACACACACACACACACACACACACACACACACACATACACACACTCGGAAACACACATACAACTGTCAAGGCTCCTTTGTGTGTGGGGTGGGTCCCATGATAACATGATTTACAGCACCCTCCTTTCCAGATGTTTAGGTGTGGAACGCCCTTAGTCTTGTGGTTTCAATACCCCTTTAGGTTTAAGTTTTCTCAGCCTCCTCTCCTTAGATTTTTAAATATCTTTGTTTATAATAAGACAGTACTCTTGTGTGCTTTAGTAATATACTGAGTATGCTCATTATGTCATACATTTCTCAAAGCTGGCCAAAAACCATGAACTATCATAAGTATGTGAATATTGTTCGTGAATCACTCCCGTGACACTATTGCAACCAAACAGCTGTCCATATCTTCAAACTTCCCTGCACAGCTATAGTCCAAATCCCTATTGGGTGCTTGACAAAACAGTGAACAGAAATTCAGTCTTTAGTACATTTAGCTGTTTGGTTTGTCAAATACAGTTATTAAGTCCTAGGATCCCCTGCATGTCATCCATTTCCTCTCTTCTGTGCTGAAATTCAGATGCAGCACTTCTGCCAATAATATGTTTTACACCTGGGTTTCATTGGTGTAATTCAGTGTCATTTTGCTTACAGCTTCAAGAGTTCCTTTCTGCATTTAACTTCAAAACATCTTAAGGCTTCATTAGTTTTATGGCCATTAAAATGTTCATTTTTTTTAATGTATTGATTGCTGTAGTTCTGTATTCACTTTCCTAACTATACTGAAAACTCTCTGTGGCTCTCCATTATAGTAATGACGGTACAATACATAAAACTGCCTGCAGAGCAGCAAACCCTGCCCATTTAGGCAGAGCTGGGAAAGTTCCAATCCCCAGTCCTTCAGCCCAGAGGGGTTTGTTATAAATGTAGTTTGTGAACATCTACTATCTGCAGACTGGTACGGCTCAAACTCATGTAGCTGTTATTAACAATTGCCATTTGTGCTGAGCACATCAAGCTGTTTTACAAGGATGGCAACAGTGCTTCAAGAAACATTGCAACATCTTTCAGAAAGCTGACCTTCAGTGGAAACTTTGCCAAAAATCGCCTGCAGTACAACTAAGTAAAATGCTTCTGCTTTCTCTTAACTCTTTGAGCTTGCTGGAGATCCTGTTACATCACTGGCTGCTATAAAGTCCAGTGCTTTGAAAACAGGATGAACGTCCTTGATTAGCAGAAACACTGTCTCACCATTGCTTGTTCTTTACATAAGACAAATGCAGCCTTGGCCTCACATGGTGCAGTGGTGCATTGCTCTGACGATGGTGTACAGGGCCCTGGGTTTAAGATTTGGCAGGAGTGATAAATTGGGGTGGGAGGTTGGCATAATGGTTAAGGTGTTTACCTTAAGACACAAGGTACAGGGTTTGATTCTCACATGGGGTAACTGGCTAGGCTTAAATTGGCTCTCAAGGGTAATTAGCCTAGTACTACTCTATGAAACTATAAATGTCTGCCTGCATACAGCTGTATGAGCTTTGAACTTTCCCATTGAAGGGCCACTGACTCACAGTATCTGCTCTGCAGTTTTTTGTTGAAGTGACACAGTGGATCCATGGCATATCTTGGAAGAAAGTAACATGGTCTGGATGTCCTGATCGGTTATACATTAGGTCATCAAGTCAAGTTTTCCCTCTCATTGTTTATAAACTTAAAATAAACACCAGCCCAAGCCATAAGTCAGCCCTTAACAGATATCATTTTTGTGAGGTTGACAGCATGAGACAAATTTTCTAATGAACAATCTTGAAAAGTAAAAATAGTAACAATGTTTTTTTTCCCCTGTGGGAGATTCTCCACATCCCTCTACGCAGGACTTGACCCCCTATACCCCCACTTTAGTACTATCATTTCCAAGGTCACTGCATCTGTAAGAATGAGATGTGGCGACTGCAGAAACAGAGGCTTGCACAACCAGTTGTGACTGCTCGCAACTGCCAAAAACAATCTTCATGGAATTCTACAATTCCCCTGTAAGCTAAGGAGACTGATCCATCTTGCATAGATATGTTTAGTGGTTTTTAATGGCTCCATGTCTACAAATAGGGGTGACTCCATTAAATGGTACTGCTTATTGCATAAGAAGTAAAGCAACAGTATGTATCAAACATAAGTTAGTTTAGAGGAGCAAACTAGGCTTTCACCCTATATTTTGAACAGAGATACAACAAGGGACACATACATGCCACATTATTGTTTGAGTTTTTTTATTTACAGTTGTTAGATGGAGTAAATGAACTTGTCCAGAGACCCATCTCAGTCACAATCTGAGCTAATGAGCAATTACAAACATGTCAAATAATCTTTTTGACATACTAGCATATTGTGTATAGGTTAGTACTAGGCTAACTGCCCTTGCAAGCCATTTTAAGCCTAGCCAATTATCCCATGTGAGATTCAAACCTTGCACCTTGTATTTGTAAGGCAAACACCTTAACCAGTAGGCCACCCTCCCAACCTTGCAATAATACTGGGGTTTACAAGTGCTATTACTAGGTTTCCACAATATTTAACACTGTTAAAATATACACCTTTCAATGTGGTGTCAATATACATATCTGAAAGTATTCTATACAGCAAACTATTATGTACAGCACTGTTGATAATTTAACATCAAAACATCATATAGCAGGCAATAATATGACCAGCAAAGAAATACACTGGGTATATTTATTTATATATATATATATATATATATATATATATATATATATATATATATATATACACACACACACACACACACACACACACACACACACACACACACACACATATATATATATATATATATATGTATACATAGTATAAACATAATATGTATACATTAATAATACTGTCCTCAACAAGGGTGACACAGTTGTGCAGTGAGTAGCATTGTTGCCTCACAGCAAAAGGTTCTCCATTTCAATTCTTGGCTGTGGTGCCTTCTCTGCTGAGTCCACATGACCTCCCTGTGTTCACATATTTTGTTATTTTTTTTGTGCAAGAAAGTTTGGCTTACTTCCACATTCCAAAGTCATGCAGTAGGCTGATTGGACACATTAAATTGGTTCTACATGTAAGTGTGCATGCAAGTGTGCAGTATGAAAGAAAGCAGAGTTAAGTTGCACTTTCCTGTAACAGTAGATGATCAAATTCCTCACTGTTGAAGTAGCCTTTAGGGTCGTGTCTTGCCCATAACAATCGGACAGCATCCAAAAGCTCTGGATCTCTCCCACACCTTCATTCTGACTGCTGACTGGGCAGATCTGTAGAAGGAAAATCAGCAGTCAGAGTAAAGATTGTTGAGGATTTTCTTGCACAAAAGATAAGCAAGAGTATACTCATCCTGAGCAACTAAAGCATGTAATAACAAACAATTTTATATGTCAGCAATTAGCTATATACAAAACTGGGGGGAGGTGGAGGGGAGGTATAGCAACTGCAGCAGTGAAGAATTCAAACATCTATTGTTATGGGTAAGTGAAACTTACACAATTGTACTGTTTATCTTTCTCACTGCTGCAATGCCTTCTAGTCTATATGGATTGATTATCAAAATCTGTCCAAACTGGGATGAAGATGGATTAGGATCCAGGAGGCCCTGGAGAATGGTCTTAGCAAAGCCTGTTCTCGATCTAGAAAAAGAATCCAGTGTGTAATGCCCTGTAAAGGTATGCACAGAGGACCATTTAGCAGCCTCTAGAATATTTCTAGAGTCCACCCCTTTCCAATATGCCATTGAAGAAGCTAAAGCTGAAGTAAAATGAGCCTTTATACTTCCTGGAACAGGTTAAATATGATGGGAATAGCAAAAGGTAATATCTGAGGACAACCATCTGGAAATAATCTGTTTTGACACTGGTTGTCCTTTCTTTGTCCCAAAATAAGAAACAAATACCTGATCAGCTTTTCTAAAGGTCTTGGTTCTGTCAAGATAGCACCTGAACTGCCTATGCATGTCCAGAATATATAGAATCCTTTTTCCTTGGCTCTGAGGATCTGGATAGAATACTGGGAGGTTAATGGATTGATTCAAAGTGAACTTTGAAACAACCTTGGGCGTGAATGATAGATTTGCTCTCAATGAGACCCTATCTCTATGGAAGATCAGATAAGGTTCCCCCACCATGAGGTGTTGAAATTCAGATACTCTCCTTGCAGATGTCAGAGCAATGAGAAGATCAGTTTCCCATGCAATGAACCTTAGGTCTACTTGATGAGCAAGTTCAGATGGAGACATGGATAACAACTTTCCCAGCACAAAGTTAAGATCCCAGGAAGGAGCAACCTGTTTATGAGGATGTCTCAGGTGTAAAGCCCTTGTCAGCAGCAGTTTCACCAAAAACAGAGATGAAAGTGTATAAACCATGGGTAGACATTCTGAAATGGATGCAAAATGTACCTTGACAGAGGAGTAAGAGAGGCCAGAGGATAGTAACACACAAATATTTCAGCACCAGTGGCACATAATCCTTGATAGGAACTCAGTTATTGGCTAGGCAACAAACTGAAAAGCTTTTCCACTTGCTAATATAAGATTATTTAATAGTATGTTTTCTTGCCTCCTTTAATACCTCCAGAATGTCCTCTGAAGATAGGTGCCTAAAAGGAATTATAATTGGATCATCCAGTCAGTTAACTGAAGATGTTTGACACTGGGGTATATCAAACTCCCCTAGTATTGTGCTAGTAGGTCCGATTTTGTCAGAAAGCTTGTTGTAATTGCCCTTAGCCATTTCCAGTGTTACTGGGGCCAAAAGTTAATCTCCATAATAAGAGTTTTAAACAATCTGTTATCAAAGGGGAATGGACAGAGACAGTTTCTGGGGCAGATTTTGAGAGATAGGGGAAGGAGAGGAGGGGAGGTGTGGGGCACAAATGCTGTTAAAGTCTTTATGAAGTAGTAGAGACTGTCCCTTTTTATGGAAAGATCCTTGTTTCTTGTTGTTCCCCTCCTGCCATATATTTTTGATTCCCTTGAGAAGGTAGTGGTTGCTTCTTTTGCTTCTTAGCTGGGAAAGAGGATATGGGATATTTGTAAGGGGAGGAAGTGTTGAAAAATCTTGGAATCTTGGCAGCAGATAGACTAAACAAAGCCTCCTTATATAAAGCTGAATATACAGTTTCAGATTTTACCTCATCAGAAAACTTTTGATTACATACTCAAGCATATCTCCTCAATACTGTTGCAATAGCAGTGGCCTGTACAACCATACAGCCTCCTTAAGGCATGTTTTAATACTTGAGAAATGTTAGAAACAATGAAATTCAGACAGGCACTACCCTCAGGGGCAAGTGCAGTGGATAATTCTCTCATACTGCTTGTACAAAACAGAACAAACTTCCACATATGAGTCTGATAGCTAAGAATTCAATATGCCATAGTGGAAAATATTCTCTTAACATATCTATCCATTATCTTTCCTTCCTTGTCCATTGATGAAGGATTAGCGGATGACAACAGCCTTTTACCATCTGGCGAAGATGTGGATATGAAGGAAAGAATAACTAAGCACCACTCAGAAATAAGGAGAAAGATTGATACTAATTCCCTGGTCAAGCATATCAATGTATATGGGAAGGCACATAAATTCTCTTTTATGGTGACAGATAGAGTATATATAAGGATATAAACGAAAAAAAGTCTCCGGCACAATAAAGGATATCCTTCCACAGTAAAAGCAGGCAAACCACTCGATAGATGCAAAAATACTTTTAATCCAAAATGTCACGAAAACCAAAGTCCAAAAACCACAATCTGAGTCGATTAAGCGCTTTCGTCTCCTACAACGGAGACTTCATCAGAATGAATTTAAATAGTTCAAAATGCGCTTTTTATACACTCGCCATTGTCCTTTAATTGAACAATCAAAGAATTCAAAAACTTGTTGTCTTAAAGTCATAGCGCTACTAACAAGTGTAAATATGTAGTGCTCATTTAAAACACATAGATAATGCAGAGTGTTAATACCTAACAAAGCATATTAATTCTATTATTGAACAGTCAAACCCAAATCAATAAATCAAAAATAAAACAAATTGAATGACAGAGACAGAACCATCAATATCTAAAAACATATACATCAGTCACAGTGTAGTGTATTTGTTTTAGGAATATCTAGGTTTTTAAATTCATCCATTCAAATCTTGATGACACTATGTATTTTGTACTGGTATCGTAATGTGTACTTTAACATTCAGCCTGTGACTGATGTATATGTTTTTAGATATTGATGGTTCTGTCTCTGTCATTCAATTTGTTTTATTTTTGATTTTTTGATTTTTTGATTTTTTGATTTATTGATTTGGGTTTGACTGTTCAATAATAGAATTAATATGCTTTGTTAGGTATTAACACTCTGCATTATCTATGTGTTTTAAATGAGCACTACATATTTACACTTGTTAGTAGCGCTATGACTTTAAGACAACAAGTTTTTGAATTCTTTGATTGTTCAATTAAAGGACAATGGCGAGTGTATAAAAAGCGCATTTTGAACTATTTAAATTCATTCTGATGAAGTCTCCGTTGTAGGAGACGAAAGCGCTTAATCGACTCAGATTGTGGTTTTTGGACTTTGGTTTTCGTGACATTTTGGATTAAAAGTATTTTTGCATCTATCGAGTGGTTTGCCTGCTTTTACTGTGGAAGGATATCCTTTATTGTGCCGGAGACTTTTTTTCGTTTACATCTGTTGGCGTTGTGCTTTTGGATTACTATATATAAGGATATACGAGGAGGAAATTTAAATAATAAGCTTGAGATGAAGGAATACCAATGGATAATACGCCTTTGTGTGGATGTACTACCGGGTTTAAATCAGACTGTTTCTTTAAAACCTGTATTAAGATATAAACAAATGTGTTTGAAGACCTGTGATTTTAAAATTATTGTTCTTAATGTGATTGTTTAATTGAATAATTAATGGCTGTGTGATTTTTGATAGTATAAATATGTTTAGTATGTGTTAGTATTTTAAACACTGATGAAGGGTTTGTTTGACCTGAAAGCTCTGTTTTATTAAACATTTGTTCAGTATCAGCGTTGCTTGGTTTGTTTCATACTGCACCCAGTGTTGGTTCTATGAACTAAGCTTTGTTCTGCAACTGTTTGGCTTCTTCTGGGATATGGCAGAAAGGTCAGGCGTAAGGTGGAAAAGCAAATACTTATCAGTTAGAGAAACTTTATAAAGCCTATCTGTCTTTTTTTGAAACTAAAGCTTGACAATCAGGATCATTACAGGCAGCATTAGATACATCATCCAAGTCTGACACTAATAGAGAAATGGTAGAATAATGAGGCATTATCTATTTGTAACATATCGTATCATATTATCTCCTCTGTTCAGGGGGAAGCATCCCTTTGTTCCCATAAAACACATCTCATTCATCCTCGTTAAATTCTGAGTAAAGGAAAATTATCCAAGGGAGATTGTGAGGACAAAGAGAATTGGGCTTGGTAATCTACAGAAAAAGAAGCCCTATCCCTGTTTATATCAGAATATTCTGACATATCTTCCTCAGGAATGTTTCATCTGACATCTTTTTCAAGTAAGGATTTCTGAGCACCAGGGTTAACAGACTGTAACAACTTCCTAACTAAGATAAGAAAATTATCTTTTCTAGCAGACACCATGTTTTAAGGTGAACAAGATTTAACATTTTGTTTTTCTTTACAGGTATGGCTTATTGCTGACTTTGAGGAGGTACTTTTGCCCTATCAGGAGGTTTCTTTCCCCATCTAAATCGAGGAACATTGAGGAGCATTGCCTGGAGTATATCCATGACCCAGCAAAAACGGGTCTCCCATGCCTGAACTGGACACTGGAAGAGCAGAAGATGACATGTCTGTCCCCCAGTTTGAGGTGTCTGAAAGTGTTATACAAGTGAAAACTGGACAGTGATCTGAGGAACAACTAATGGCCACAACAGAGCCACCCACTATTGGCAGAGGCATTGACTGATCTTGCAGAGTTGGCAAAGGCTCTTTAGTAAGTTTTTTTTATTATTATTTTTTTTAATTTCTCCAAATCATTTGGGTTTCTAATGCCATGACAGGAATGGACCCCATTCCTAAGTCAAAATACGATTAAAGTTCATGACATTAGTATTGCTTCACTCTGATGTCAGCCAAAAGTGCTCTTTACAGCACCCGCAATGTACCCAGTAATGAGACCTTCTGCAATTCCTGTGGAGTTACATGTATTGGTAGCATATCTAAATAGATTGTAGACTCTTTTTAATCAGACCTGTTACTCCTACTACTGTTGGAACTATCTGGGTATCTTTCTTCCGCATTGCTCTCATTCTCATTTCTGCTTGCAAATCCTGATATTTTATGACTTTGTGTCTCTCTGTGCACAGGACACTGTAGTCATTGGGTATGGTGATTTCAATGATCAATGCTACTTTTGTCTTCTTTGGTTGGACCACTATATCCAGTATTCTAGCATCTATCTTTTGAACTGTTGGAAATGGATGATCCCATGTGATGTAGACTTCATCATTTACTGTGATGCTTTGGGGCTCATATTTCCAGTGATTTTCAGCCACTTCAATACCATAATGTTTGCACAATCTCCAGTGCAACAGTCTCGCCACATTATTATACCTTTCAGTATACAGTCCTTCTGCCGTTAGTATGTCGCAACCAGCAACAAGTTGCGCGACTGTTTCCAATTCTGTTTTACAAAACCTACATTTGTCTGTTTTCCCACATGTTCAATGGACTTTGTAAACCAACGTATACACAGCCCACTATCTTGTGCTGCCAATATTAAACTTTCATCTCTTGGTTTGAATTTGCCTCTCCTTAACCATTCCTGCGTTTGTTCCTGATCAACATGAGGTTCTTCCAGAAGTTTTCTATACTTGCAACTATATTTATGCATTTTCCACATTTCTTGCCTTCTCATCTAGTCCTTCACCTTATATTCTTTATTTTGTTTTTAGCGCATTCAGTTGGTGCCTGTTTTTTATCCACCTGTGGTTTGATTTCCATTCCTGCTTGATGCAATATGCTTCTGCTAGCCAAGCAGGGAAGTCATCTTAGATTTATTCTCCTCATGTTTCAAAACTTTCACTACATTTGGGTCTTTTGAGGTCATTAAGTATGTGTGGAGTCCCACAATTGCAGATTACATGTAATCAATTTCAAGAAGGCCCATCCCTCCTTCAGAACAGGGAATATATAATCTTGGTATGCACTGATTTTTATAAATCATTTGGTGAGCATGAAGTATCCTTCTTGTTTTCCTATCTAATGTAGCCACCATGTTTTGAGGCCAGTCAGTCATTCCAAAACTGTAAGTTAAGGACAGGAAGACCAAATTGGTTTATAGCTTGGATTTTGTTCCTAGATGTCAGTGCTGTTTTCAGAATTAATTTAAGTCTTCTAATGTATTCTTTACTAGGTTTTATTTGCATTTGTTCATGTTTTATTGTTGATCCTTAATCAATTCCCAAATATTTATACATTCCCTCTTGCTCAAGTTTTTTTAAATCGCATTCTTGTCCCAAACTAATGTTTAATTGGTGCTGCAGTTTTCCTGCATTAAATGTTGCTTTTGCACATTTATCAAGACCAAATGGCATTCTTATATCATCTGAAAAAGTTTTGACAACTCGGAGTTGTGCTTTCAGTTCCTCATCTGATAAGCTATAAAGTTTCAAATCATCGACAAAAAGAAGATGAGAAGTCTTTACACTTTGTTGTTTTCTATGAGCCAAATTATAGCCATGGCCTAAGCTATTAAGTAGACAGCTTAATGGGTTTATGGCAAGGCAGAATAGCAGCGGTGACAGAGAGTCTCCCTGGAATATCCCTCTTTGAATTTTTATCCCTGGAATAATAGTTAGTCCTCTATCGTGGTTTAATTGCAAAGTGGTCTGCCACTGTTTCATGGTCACTGTAATGTAGCTGATCAGTGTATGGTGTATTTTATACATTTTTAAGCACTCTTTTATCCATGAATATGGGATACTATTAAATGCTTTTTTGTAGTCAATCCATGCCATACTTAAAATTTTCCCCTTTTTACGGTTCTCCACTATGACTTTATTTAACAGCAAATGATCCTTTGTTCTGTATGACTTTCTTTTATTGCCCTTTTGTTCTATTGCCATAATTGACTTTTCTTCTAAATGACTATAGACTCTGCCAGCATCAATTCCAGTGTATAGTTTATACTTCGTCAGAAGGCAAGTTATTGGTCTATAATTTTTAGGGTAGCTTGCAGGTTCACTCAAGAAGGAGCATTGTTTTTTCTGTTGTTAGCCAGGTTGGTGTCTGCTTGGGGTGCACATATAAATAGTTTTTACTCTTTCTTTCTGGGTACAGTGGGAGATAGACCAGCAGGAACAGGGTACATGTCCAAGCTGTGTCTAAGGAGGAACAAATTGGTCAGAAGTTAAGTTGTCAAATAGCATTCACAAGCAGTACACTTACAGTTGCAGTCATACAGTCATACATATGCAGCACACTAAATTCCTGTTAGCAACCCCTTCTCACAAAATTCAATCCGCTCGATGGAAAAAATGGTAGTTAAACGCAAGCATTAACATATTTAGTTGTAGTTTCTGCCCAAATAAAGTACTTCCCAGCACTAAATTTTTACATAAAAACCATAAAGTTTACATAACAGTGCACTTTCTCACTAAAATAGCCCCCAAAAGAGCTAAAGATAAATATAGCAGTCCCTGACAGGAAACGTTCTATATTAGAAAGATACTGAGTTTCTTAAAGGGGCAATACCACTAAAAAGCCTTAGTAAAATAAATACCATTGTTTAATGCATAATATTCTGTTTGGAAGGGTTCTCTACTTAGGACTTATCTGTCAGAATTGAAGCTGAAAGCTGAAGGCCAGCTGCTGCTCCTGTGAAGCCTTTGAGCTGCTTCTTCACCATGTGCCAAGAAAGTACTGAAGAATCTTCACTCTGACTGCTGATTTTCCATTCACAGGGCTGCCCAATCAGCAGTCAGAGAGAAGGTATGGGAGGAAGCCAGAGCTTTGGATGCTGGCCAGTTGTGTCATAAGCAAGATGAAACCCTAAAGGCTACTGTAGCAGTATGAATGATTAATTTCATTTGCAGCAGGGGCTAACCACCCAGTGGTGTGAACACTGGCTCTAGATGATTGTCACTGTTGATGTGACACCCCAACCCCATGTGTAAAAATGGGAAAAAGGGGTTGTGGATGCATGGAAGAATGTTGTCCTCAACAGTTGTAGCAGCAGAAAGTCAAGAATGCATCATTAACTAGTACTTGATTAATGAGTTTATCCAGGATATTGAAGCCTGGACATTTGTAGGAACATGTTAGTCTTTTAGGCTTTCCTAAAAGTAGCATATTTTGTGATACTTCAAATTTCTTGTGGCAGTGTGTTCCAGATGTTTGATACAGTTTTTGAGAATGATGTTTTACCAGTTGTCAGACTAAAAGGGTGTCTGAATAATACTGTGCTTTCTTGTTTTTTTTTTTATTTTTTAGATTGACTGTTGTTTCTTTAATTTATTAGCTCAATAAGGTTTGAAATACAAAGGAGTTTAGGAGAAAAATGTGCAGTTATTGACATCTGACTGACTGTAGATGTAGGAGTGCAGTGCTGTTCTTCTGCAACAAGTGATATCTATGAATATGAATGTTTTGTTTTCTGTAGTCTGCAAAATTAGCATATTATGTATAGAGGTAAGGCCTATAGATTGTCATGCAGAGGCAACATATATATGGAGTTAAGGTCATGCATTCTCTAGATGAGGAGTATGCACATTAAGGCAATTGTTATCCTAGGTTCTACAGTTAACAAGTTTGATCATTTCTGAACCAACCCAAGGCAGAACAAATACATCCAAAAATCAGTCCAAAAGCATTTAAACACAACAAAAAGTAGCACAGCAGACCAACAGAGCTTGTAGACAGCGTAAGTAAATAAAAATAAAGAAAGTCAGTCACCATATGACGCTGTCAAATGGATCACTAAGCGTTTATTGTATAAGTGCTTTCACAGTTCCTTAAAACTGCTTCATCGGACAACATTCTACTAATACAATAGCCTATATAAAATAAAAATCAACCAATGAAAACACACAATTAATTAATCTACAAATTACATTACTAGTTCTCAAGCTAAAAATAAACTTGCATCTAAAATGTAGCATCAGAAAGTGTTGAATGAAGATTTAAAACATCATGAAAAATGTGTATAAACACTTATAAAATCACATCTTTACTTATTCTATTGCACTTCTATATATATATATATATATATATATATATATATATATATATGTGTGTGTGTGTGTGTGTGTGTGTTTATATGAAGAATGTAAAAAGCAAGTAAAAGTAAGTAAAAAACAAGTAGAAAATATACATATGAAAACACACAAAGGCACATAAAAATAAAAACATACGGTTAGAACATGTTATATTCAGGATTTAGGTAGGGGCCTATGTTTAAGTACTGGCTTAATGCGTATTTTATCATTAAGCCCTTTACTTTTATTGGCTCTCATCCTAATGATCACAGGTCTCTACTTCATTTCTTAAATCTTCCCCTCGCTTGTCCTGAGATATAACCTCTATAACCATGAACCTAAACTCATGCGTACTGTCATTGTTTGCAATATGTTTCGCCAAGGCATTTGTATGTACAGAATTATTAATACATGTGTTCCCTAATATGATTGCATAGCCTCCTGTCTGTCTTGCCTATATAGAAAGAACGACACTCATGACAGACAGCTAAATAGACTAAATGACATGTATTACAGTTGGCTAAAACTCTAAATTCAAGTTGCTTCCCTGTATCAGGGTATATAAAGGCTCCAATACTATCTAAATATTTGCACCAATTACAGTGCAAACATGGACAGGTGCCATAAATAATTGCATCATGTCTACTATTACTTGTAAATTTGGCGTAGCACAACATTCTTTTCAAGTTCTTTTTATTCTTCTAAACAAATGACAGTTTGGTTCCTACTACTTGACATACTTCAGAATCCGTCATTAAGACTTGCCAATATTTCATAAATACCTTCTCAATTTCCTTAAAATTACTTCAGTAAGTTGAAAGTAAACGAATGTACGTATCTAGCATTTCTTATGGTAAGTCTTAGTTGTCAAGGTGCCACCAGGCATCTTAATGACTGTGACATCTAAAAATCAAGTTTCTCCTTAGAACTATTCAAGGTAAACTTCAAAAATGTGGTGGTGTTATTAATGTGATGATGAAAATCCTGTAATGATTCTTCACTACCTTCCCAAACCAGGAAAAGGTCATCCACAAACCTCCTATAAAAAAACACGTTCTGAAAGTGTCCCAAAATATGTTGCTCCTCCCAAAGAGCTAACACTTTCTGATGCTACATTTTTAGATGCAAGTTTATTTTTAGATTGAGAACTAGTGATGTCATTTGTAGAGTGATTAATTGTGTAAGTGTTTTCACTGGTTGATTTTTCTTTTATATAGGTTATTGTATTTGTAGAATGTTGCCTAAGACTTACCGTAAGAAATGCTACAGAAATACATATTTGCATAGGAAGAGTATGCACCCCCCCCCCCACATATTTAAAAACATTATTAAGGGTCAAGCCCTCAGGGCTTCAAGACTAAATGTTTCTGATCTAGACTATAAGATCGAGGTTGATAGTTTGTAAACCAGATTTGTGGAGAGAGGTTACAATGCTACGGAGGTTGAGAAAACATTGGACACTGTTACAAGCATGTGGAGTCTGAATGGTAAACCATACTTTTCTGATAGACCATGGGCAATATTACCACATAAAGTAGATGCATACATTCATGGTTATAGAGGTTATATCTCAGGACAAGCGAGGGGGAGATTTAAGAAATGAAGTAGAGACTCGTGATCATTAGGATGAGAGCCAATAAAAGTAAAGGGCTTAATGATAAAATACGCATTAAGCCAGTACTTAAACATAGGCCCCTACCTAAATCCTGAATATAACATGTTCTAACCGTATGTTTTTATTTTTATGTGCCTTTGTGTGTTTTCATATGTATATTTTCTACTTGTTTTTTTAACTTATTTTTTACATTCTTCATATATATATATATATATATATATATATATTTATATATATATATATATATATATATATATATATATATATATATATATATATAAAAGTACATTAGGATAGGTAAAGATGTGATTTTATAAGTGTTTATACACAGTTTTCATGATGTTTTAAATCTTCATTCAACACTTTCCGATGCTACATTTTTAGATGCAAGTTTATTTTTAGACTGAGAACTAGTGATGTCATTTGTAGACTGATTAATTGTGTGTTTTCATTGGTTGATTTTTTCTTTTATATAGGCTATTGTCTTAGTAGAATGTTGTCTGATGAAGCAGTTTTAAGGAACTGTGAAAGCGCTCACACAATAAACGTTTAAATGCTTTTGGACAGATTTTTGGATGTATTTGTTCTGTCGAGTTGGTTCAGCAATTTTGTATTGTCTGTTGGATTATCTATGTGTTTGTGCTGTGCTTTGCAGCACTCCTTGGTGAACCATTTACTGCTCTTGCTGAGTCTGTTTCTTGGGATTATTTGCAAGTTTGTTCATTTGTAAGATAGCTGTTATTAATGTAAAACACCCTGCACTAGTGTTTCAAGTTTATGTTGCAAATAAAGATGTTTATCTATTCATAGATCTATGATTTTTATATATTTCTTGTAGGGAGCAGATTATCATGATCCATAATTAATATAGTGCGATTATTTTGCAGCCATCGGAGAGTATCACAACAGTGGCTTCATTGCAATGTAATACCAGCTCATCTATCATTAATCAGTTCCACAACTGTCAGAAGTCTTTTGGCAGGGATATTTGTAATCCTGTAAATGAGTTGTTTGAATTCTATATTACAATGTCATCTGCACAGAGGTTCATATTTAAGCTAAAGTAACTGTAAGAGACATCATTAATGCATAATAAAAGCAATAAAGGACCTAGAACAAATCCTTGTGGGACTCTACAAGTATTTGTATTAATGCTAGATCTGATATTCCGGGAAAGTACTTCAATGTTACTGTTTTGCAAATAACTTGTTAACCACCATGTTACATTACCTGCAAAAATACACCTTGTTAGTCATGGATAAGATGATCATAATTAACAATATCAAATGGTGTTTTCAAATCAACAAATAGGTTATCTATCTTTTTTATATATTTTCCGTGACTCTGCCCAGAAAAGCCTAGATCCCTTGTGTTGACCTCTAGTTATTGCAGAACTCGTGCTGTTTATTTGAAATTAAGTTATGCTTATTTGCATTATTTTTTGTTTGATTAGTGCTTGGTCCACAGAGCATATGTTTGTAATTGGTATACAGTATTTTGCTTTATGAAGGGGTTACTTTAGGTACTAGTGGAATTATGGTGTGTTCAATGCTGCTTTCTCCAATTTCAGCAGTAATAGAAAGACTGATGATGTGAGCTAAGGGTTTCAGCAGCAAAGACCTGCCACAGTGAAGTAGTTTTTGATGCAGCATATAATCTGAATGCTTCTGCTTTTTGTATAGGCTTGAAAATCTGATGCAGCACTGTCCTCCTTGCACATAGGAAGTCTTAATATAGAAGGCATACAAACTGTGCATGACCCAGGCACCAGCATTTGTAGATTTTATCATTTTACTTCCTAGAGGGGTGACAATGTCACTGTGAGTGATGCCACTGCTCAGGCTGCAGCAGCTTCTGCAGCAATAAATGATGCTGTTGAAACAGGCCTGTTATTGAACCGAAGTACTGTGGACAATCCCACAGAGAGGCAATGGGAAGTATCAAGTAAAAGTGCAGCATAAGTCATTGTCCTGCACATCAAGTGACACCAGTCATCACAGGCTGGACGCTGGTGTGGTTGTAGAGGCTGACTGACAGCCAGTGGGACAGGTTGCAGTCCATAGAGCTAAGGCCAGAACAGGATCAAGTTCCTTGGATTCTATTCCACTGTATGCTAATGTCAATGATTATTCCATACAATATCAGTGACCCCATGGGGCAACTGCAGATAATGTTGTTGTCAATATTGCCATTGGAAATGGTCTTTCATAGCATAAATATATATGGAAATACAATGCTGTCTTGCAGATATTTATCGCTAAAGCACTGTATGCATTGACTGCAATGCTGTTACAGCTTCCTGCATGTGTTTAATGTGTGGGCTGAGTGGCAGGATGTCTAAATAGCACAACTACAACCTGCTGCTGTCCAGCAGCTTCATAGACCTGGTGCACATACACCATGTATGTGCCCTAAGGCATATGTGTACTCTCCATTGTTGTCTGAGAGCAGTAGCCACTGTTCCTCACCCCAAGGTAAGCTTTCGTACACCAGGATCTCATGGGTCATTATAATTTGTAGCCCAGTCAACAATACTACACCTTCACAACAGTCTTGCTCATATTCAGTTACTGTTAGGATGCCTTCTTCACAACCCCTAGTATTTGCCCCTGTGGATAAAACTGCAGGTTCTTCATGGTGCAGTGGATGGGTGTGTCATCTTTACCAGCATGTTGAGGAGACATCACAGACATGACCATGGCTCCTAGGTAGAGACAATGCAGCAATCAGCAGGGGTCAGTGTCTTGCACAGAATGGCTGCTATTGCACATTAGGCTAGGTGTGCCACATAGTGAAAATCCTGTCCTGTCTAGTTCTATTGTGCATTTTCTTTGGTAATGGTATAGTTTGCACTAGGTCCCTGGTCCTTTGCTTTGGACATAAAATGTGACTAATATGATCCTTTGCACATATACATATGCTGGTATGCTGCTTACCACCAGTGTTCTTTCCATACTTCACATTTCCTATCATATTTGCATACATTTCTGCATTCTGAACTACCTTATTCAACAATCTGCTGAATTAGAGTGTTCCACATTTCCTTGTCACATGTCTGGCTCGATTGTTGCCCTAGCTGTCTTGATGAAGTACTTTCACTTCTTATTTGAAGATGTTATTGCTGCCTTGTGGCAGTGCTGTTGCTTCTGTTGTGATTGTGATGCACAATGTGAGACCATGCAGGATGAAATACAATGAAACATGACACGCCTTTTCAGGTTTGTACTGCAATGCCCCTCTAGAACAGCCAGACTCCTGAATCACATTTTCAAATGTGCAGACACACATTCTCTTATGTGGTATGTTTTCTCTATGCATTATTGTATGTCTTTTCTGCCACTATAGTTTGCCTTTAATCTGTAGTCACTATCACCAACAAACCACAGACCATGTAGTATGCTGTCCATCTCAAAAGCATGTTACAGGGTGATAGAGTGTCACACACAAGCATCATGGCTGACTATGGTGTGTTTGGCACAGACTTCCCTTACCAGCTGGTGTGGATGCACAGCACCTATACATTTATGGAGCTGTATCAGTGCATAATAAAGTAGGTATAGAATCATTTGTTCTGTCTGCCCAAACAGCATAATGTGTCATGACTATGATTCAGGCTGGTGATCCCATGAAAACTTTGCATTACTGGAGCTCTTTCTGCCTTTGAGTCATATGTATATATGTTTCCATCTAAGGATTTAGGCTCTCCAGGAAACTGCTTGAGGAGTAACTTTATAAAGGTTGGGATATACCAGTTGTCTCCAGTACGTCTCTGGATAATTGCTATGAGCAGGGTATTTATAGCAGTGATCAATCTGCTTTTAAGTGGAATGAGTTTTCTCCTAACATGGTACCTGCATTCCTCTACACATCTGGCAGAGGAGAGAAGAGGAAGGGTTTACCTGTTCATACAGAAAACGTTGTGTTGCTGTTTCCTGGTGAGGAGCTTATTATAATCATTCATGAAGGTGTCTGTTTGTGTGCCTTGGCATAGCTTTCAAACATTTTTGCTCAAGAATTCTGGACAAAGCAAAAAAAAAAAATGAGGGGACAAAAGTCAAAATCAGGAACAACGTTTAAATATTTCTCTAATTCTATTAAAAATATAAACAAAATAGGTTTTGTATCAACATGAATTTTCTGAACAATAAGAAATATGAAATGTCTGGCATTACTGAATGGCTGATTGTTTCTTCGTTGTCTCCTGCTGTGGAGGAGGTGTTATCTATAATCAAAACAGCAGCATGAAGAAGTCACAGATTTATATCTAAGTAAAGCCAACTCTTCAATGTATGTGTGATAAACCTCACAAAGCCTCAGTTCAGACAAATGTTTATATGCATACTGCTCAACTGTCCAGATTTTTGCTTTATATTTTTGGTCATCTCCTCATAACATTTCTGGTCTACTGGCAAATCACTGGGGATTGAGGTCACTAAATAATTACATACATTTGACTTTCAGACTTCATATCATTTAGAAAATGCAGGTTAACACAAATTATGTTATTCTAGCAACTTTCTAAGTTTATAAGAGCAATGTTTAAAATCTGTCCCTATTTTTGTTCCTTTATCCCCCATTAGTTTAGGGTCTGTCCAGATTTTTTGCTGTATGAGGTTGACAGCTATGTTTCTATGCATTCAAAAGAACTTCAGCAAGCCAGTTCTCAATCTGAGACAGTATGTTCCTTGATAGTAGTGTGCAGTTTTGCCTGACACATTATAGCATTCAGACTGTCAAAACGTATACATAATTGACAGAAACCAATTTTTTTTCTCCTCAATGCCCGCTGAATATCAGGCTTCACTATGGATCAGTCTTCCTTCACCCAGTGGGTGAGTGCTGATCTTGTAATCTGTCATGCACACAATCATGTTTTTATCTTTAATGGCCTTAAACCTACCCTGGTGGCTGATGTGGGCACCCTTTCACCACAGAAGTGTCCTACACTCTCTCCACTGCTGTGTGTTCTCCCACATATGCTCACTGAAAGCTACCATCACTGTCTAGAGATCATCAAGCCCACATCTCCTGGCCCTTTGGCTGTTTTGAATCCATAAGTCTCTGCTTACACAGGATCAATTGGCTGACTGAAGGCATTATCTCCATCTCTCCAGTCTGGTAAGCCAGCATAAATCCCTGACTTCCACCCACCCCTGCCCATCTCTTCTAGCCTCCAAGCCACTAACTGACCTTGGTTCATTTGAGTTATAGTTACAGCATACATCTAATTAAAAACCCCACCACATCTTAAAAGGCCATTACATTTACAAGACAATTGCATCTTAGCAAGTTTTAAATAACATAACATATATTACAATACCTATATAAACACAGGATAATTATATTAAGTGCAAAAAGGTATAAAGCATGAAACATACTATTTAAAGTTAATAAACTTTATACTTTTGTTCTCATTTTTAAAGCTGGTACAATGGATAAATGGTCATTCAGACCAGGTCTAATACAGGCATCCAACTGCATCTGCCAAATTAATTCATGAAACTCTAGAAGAGTTTCCCAATCACCCCCCATCCGAGGGTTTAACCTGCTCAATTACCAAAAACTTAAAGACAGCTCCATCACACTCCTGAGTGTGTCTATAGAGCGCATTTGTATCTTTTTTCCTCCCAGTATATCATAAATGTGTTCATACACTCTATACTTTAGATTTCTTTCAGTTTTGCCTATATAAGAGAAACATTTCAAGCAATATGCCAAATAGATCACTCCTTTGGTCTGACAAGTATAATACCCCTTCACTATCATACCCTTGTTGTTATTAATACTAGGTATACATAATTCACTCAAATTTGCTATCCACTTACACTGACGGCAGCAACCACAGGCATAAGTCCCTAACTTCTCTCTAGCCCCGGTACTATTGTACTGTTCATGTTGTCTACTATCTCTCTCAAATACAGTTTTCAAATTTGCACCTCTCCTATAGCTAAATGGAGATTATCTAGTAGGCACAGGGACTAGAGAAAATATATGTGAAGCTCCCCAAAGTGCAATGAGGGACAGAATGGGCATTATTTTGTAACAAGGTACAACCAAGATACAAGTAAGGTGAGGAACATAGTTCTAAAGTATTGGAACCTATTTAAAATCATGCCCAATAGCTTAAAATTTTTCCAGGCACCCCTAAAATTTAGTATAGGAGAGGTGCAAATTTGAATAATGTATTTGAGAGAGATAGCGAAGGGGTATTATACTTGTCAGACCAAAGGAGTGAGCTATTTGGCATATTGCTTGAAATGTTTCCCTTATTATATAGGCAAAACTGAAAGAAATCTAAAGTATAGAGTGTATGAACACATCTATGCTATTGGGAGGAAAAAAGATACTAATGCGCTCTATAGACACACTCAGGAGTGGGATGGAGCTGCCTTTAAGTTTTGGGTAATTGAACAGGTTAAACCCTCCCGCCTTTCCCTGACTAGAATAGTCCCCTATACAGGCTTTGCTGTATTCTGGACTTTGGGATAGTTCCTGTGTTGCCCATTACCTTACTTGGATAGAAGGAAGTTTCTTTGCTCACCAGTGGGAGTGGGGAGCCTTGAGCAGCCTATCTGTCCCTGAAGGAGTGACCTCAGCACAAGAATCTTGTAGTAACTTTATGATTGAATCCGCCACATAACACAAGCACTCAGGTCACTCCAAAGCAAGTACAAATATGACTCAGTCATTGTCCATGCCAGTGTGAATGACCTGAGATGTACCTCCCTGGACTACATGAAAAGAGACATGGAGGAGCTCTCTGATTATGTAGCCCAGGCCGGTATGGCCCTGACCCTGAGCAGCATCTTACCCTCACCAAGAATGATGCCACAGTACAAAGACAAAATAATCAGCTTTAACAATTGGCTCAATTACTGGTGTCATTCTAAGGGGGATCCAATGTCTGTCTGCTTGGGATGACATGCTTGACAAGCCACGCTGCTTCGCAAGGGATGGCTTGCACCTGTCACCCCTGGGCTTCCGGATACTGGCCAAGGCTCTTGCCACTCCCATAGTGCCTTTTTTAGGCAAGGCTCAAAAGACAAACCAACCTCCCTAGAAAACACAAGTGGAAAAAAACTAAGGGTAATGCCAGAAGTCTAAACCTCAAGATACATGCTCTCGAAGCCCTCCTCAGTATGGAGAACATCGATGTCTGTGCAGTGACTGAAACCTGGTGCAAGGCTCCTGAGAGCACCCCAGCACTACCAGGTTATACCTCATATCATGCTTTTCGGCCTCAAAACTTGGACCGAACCACAAAAGGAGGGGGAGTATCCATATTCATCAAAGATACCCACACCTCCAGGTTAGTGGCAATGCACGAAGCATCAGAGACCATCCAGGTGCAACTAACCATAGGCAAAACTGCCCTACAGTTTGTAGCATGCTACAGATCACCCTCTCAAACTCAGGAACCCCACTCAGCCTCCCTGAAGACACTGGAGAGTATGAATGTCTCTCCAAATACCATCATATTGGGAGACTTCAACTACCCAAACATAGACTGGGAGCATTACTCAAGCCCCAACACCCTAGCCCAAAGGTTCCTAGAATTCATAAACTCAAATGCGATGGAACAACTAGTCACCACTCCCACAAGAGGAGATAATATACTAGACCTGATCATCACAAACATGGGGACACAATGCTCCACACTGGAAGTATACCCCTCATTGGTGAGATCAGACCATAAATTAATCTCACTGGAAATCCACATCCCGCCCCCACCCCCAGCACAAAAGACCACAGTAAAGAATTTCTCAAAAGCTGACTTCACACTTCTTAAGACTGAAGTGGTATCCTTCAAGGCCCATGGGCCAGTGAAAACCACAGCCCACACCGTTGAATCCTTTATAAACGTTTTCTACGGACACCTTCAAGAATGCATGGATCATGCAATCCCAAATAAAACCAAGACCCATTCCCCCAAAGGCAGGCGTCCTGTCTGGTGGACCCCAGCCATAAACAAGCTTTACAACAGGAGGAGGAAGCTACTACATGACAGAGCAAAATCCCCAAAAGGGGAGGCATCTCTGATCAGTACTAGCAAAAAACTATGATCACTCATAAAATCATCCAAGGCCAACTTCGAGAGAAAAATTGCAAAAGACACTAAAGACAATCACAAGGCCTTCTTTAGTTATGTTAGAAACCTGGGTGGAAACTCCCAGATATGCTCAGAGTTAGTCCAAAATGACAAAAATACACTGAACCCACAGACATTGCCAACATACTGGCAGACAGGTTCAGTGCAAATTTCTCCCCCCAAAAGGAGAAATATCTATCCCAGCAGAGTGTAGCCTCCCTGACATCTCAGATGCCCAGGTGAGAGCCGCCCTCTCCAAAGCTAAAAACACAGCATCAATGGGACCAGACGGTGTCCCGGGTTGCGTGCTACATGAACTCCAAGAGGAACTAAACCCGCACATAAGGCTGCTGTTTAATCTTAGCCTTACTACAGGATACATACCCAAAGAATGGCGTACAGCAACAGTGGTCCCACTCCACAAAGGAGGTGCTTCTACGGACCCTGGAAATTACCGCCCCATAAGCTTGACGAGCCTGGTCTGCAAAGCTATGGAGAGGATCATTATGGAACTCATAAACAAAGACATTGGGGACCTACAGACACTGGATCCTACCCAATTCGGCTTTGTCAAGGGCAGATCCTGCCTTTTGAACCTGGTCAACTTTTTTGAAACAGTCACTAAGGCCATTGATGAGGGTTAGGCAGTTCACACAGCCTACCTTGATCTTGCAAAAGCCTTTGACACAATACCCCACTCGGGCATCATAGACAAGCTCACCAGCTTAAATGTAAACCTATATGTCATAAGATGGGTTGCAAACTGGCTCAAGGACAGAACCCACAAGGTCAGAATTGCTGGAGCCATGTCAGACTCTAAGCCAGTCACAAGCGGTGTCCCACAGGGCTCGGTCCTGGGACCCCTCTTGTTCGGCATTTATTTTTCCGAGGTGCAAGCAAACATAGGAGGATTGTGGCTAACAAAGTTCGCAGATGACTGCAAACTGGGTGCCATAATTGATACTCCAGCGGACACAAGCATCCTTCAGAAAGGCCTCATAGAAAAGGATAACTGGTGCCAGAGCCATGGCCTTAAACTGAACGCCAAAAAATGTATAGTCATACCCTTTGGGAAAAACAAAGTACCCACAAATTACCACATAGGTGGTAATCCATTAAGTATGGAAGAAGTAATCAGGGACCTAGGGACCCAAGTTGACAGTAACCTCTCATTTGACACTCACGTTGCCAGGGTGGTTAGGAAGACCTTCTATATTACCCACCTTATCATGAAAGGATTCACATCTAGATCAAGAGAGGTCATTGTGCCCCTGTACTCTTCCCTTATCAGGCCCATAATTGAGGACAATGCCCCATTTGGGATGTACCTTACCCGACACCTGCAGCAGTTAGAAAGACCCCAAAAGTACCTCACCAAGAGGATCAAGGGTCTCAAACATATGTCATATGCTGCCCAGCTGAAGAAACTCCAGCTCTATTCAGTCGCATACCGCCTACTCAGAGGCAATCTATGTCTGACGTACAAGGCCATGTCCAAACCGGAATTAATGCACATGCTCCACCTCAGAAAATCCAAATCCACCAGAGCCACAAGAGTGAGAGATTTGAACCTCAACACAGAAATAAATAGGACGTGCTGGAGGGACAGATTCATAACCCAGAGGCTCCCTACACTCTGGAACAGAATCCCCCTCACTGACTCTCTTCAAGAGAAATCTTGACGAGTGGATGGGAGATCGTAGGTTTATCCCGGGGGTCATTTCTGTGTCACTGCTAGACAGAGGCACAATAAACTAAACCCTAAATGGGCATAGTATTCTCATTCCAAGGGGTGGCGAAAGCCACACACACTCAGGCTAGGCTTATAAATGCCCTAGGGAAGATAGCCTAGTATGAACCTATGAACCTATGAACCTATGGGGGGTAATTGGGAAACTCTTCTAGAGTTTCGTGAATTAATCTGGCAGATGCAGTTGGATGCCTGTATTAGACCTGGTCTGAATGACCATTTATCCATTGTACCAGCTTTAAAATTGAGAACAAAAGTATAAAGTTTATTAACTTTAAATAGTATGTTTCATGCTTTATACCTTTTTGCACTTAATATAATTATCCTGTGTTTATATAGGTATTGTAATATATGTTATGCTATTTAAAACTTGCTAAGATGCAATTGTCTTGTAAATGTGATGGCCTTTTAAGATGTGGTGGGGTTTTTAATTAGATGTATGCTGTAACAGTATTTTAAAAATGTGAACCAATGAATGTTATATAGGCCACTATAAATGAGGGAGTTCTTTTAAAATGTATTATTCTGAAGAAGCTTCATGGAATGAAACGAAAGCGCTAAATCTGTGAAGTTTGGAATAAATCTGTGTTTCTATATATACTGGCTTGTGGAAGTGACATTTTTCCTGAATTGTTTGTGGTGAGGACGGAGCTTTATTGACCGTGTAGCTGCCTACTGCTGTTTGGTTCTTATTACTTGTTGTGGAAGGGTATTTAGCTGATTCATCCTACTGTGGTGGTTTCCTTATGAACATGAGTTATCCAGAATTACATATAGTAGTCCAGATGGAGTTCTACCAGCTATCTATATACAGGGATAATGATGTGCTTCTTCCTGCTAGTGATGCCCCCTCTCTTTCTCTATGCACCCTATCCCTACCGGCCTTTCCTGGGGATCTTTTAGATTGATTGCTTACTTTTAGATCACCTGGTATGAAAATCACCAGTTTTCTTCCCTCATTCATTAATAAAAAGAAGTTATATACTTACCATAATGTTCTATCTGTATTGTCCATCTTCATTTATCCTTGGCAAATGGGTTTGGTTCGATATTGGAACCGACACAGCCATTAATACAGCCCTCGAGAACCAAAAAACCCTTACGCTTAAGTCCTACCCAGAGCACTCTTTTCCATATTTCTTCAGATCAAGTTTACAGATAAAAACGACAGAAAATATAATCCTAATAGTACCTTTACAGAGATCATATCTGGTGTCGTATGTGAAAAAAAATGCATAACTAGGACCATAATTCGTTCCACCAAGAGGCCAAAATGGAAGGGGGGTGGAGGGTGGGGAGTCAAGGATAAATGAAGATGGACAACACAGATGGAACGTTATGGTAATTACATAACTTCTTTATCTGATGTCAATCTTCATTTAATCCATGACAAATGGGACATTCCCCAGTTACCTTAGATCTTTGGAAAACTCATGGAAGGATATTCCTGAGCACCATAGAACCAAATGGTGCTCTTCCCCTAGAGACCAAATCCAATTTGTAATGAGTAATAAAGGTATGTGGGGTAGCCCACTTTGCCGCTGCACAAATATCATCCATGGAATCCTTGGAATGAAAAACTGCTGAAGTAGCTATGGGTCTAGTAGAATGTGCCTTGACAGGCCCAGTTAATTTGACTTTCCTCTCATTGTATATGAAGAATATACAATCCTTTAGCCATAAAAATATGGTAACCTTGGAGACTGGATTACCCATTCTGGTATTTGAAAAAGAAACAAACAGTTGGTCAGATTTTCTTATGTCTTTTGTTCTATGAAAATAGAAGTGCAATTGTCTGTGAACATCTAATAAATGCAAACAGTATTCACCTTTGTTTGAGAAATTAGGAAAGAATACTGGCAAACTTATAGTCTGACTGATATTCATTTCTGACACCATCTTTGGTAAAAAGGAAGAGTTCATTCTCAAGTAAACCATGTCTTTGTGACATATCAAACATGGTGGTTTACAAGATAAGGCTTGAATTTCTGAGATTCTTCTAGCAGAAGTAATCGCTACCAGAAAAATAGTTTTCCAAGATAAAAATTTCAGGTCGCAGTTAGCAGCAGGCTCAATTGGAGGATGCTCTATCATTTGCAACACTAAATGTAGGTATGTGGGTCCCAAGGTACAGATGAATCCGTATATGACGGTTTTGACATCAAGGTTCCTTTTAAGAACATTTTGCAAAGTTTGTGAGAAATTAATGAATATATTTTGAACCCATTATGAAAATCTGAAATAGCCACTATTTGAACCCTGATAGTAGAAAAGAGGCTCCTGCTTCAAAAAGCAAAGCTAAAATTTCTACGACATTGTCAATAGAAGCGGAAAAGGGGTCAATGTTATTATTTTGAGCCCAGAAGGAAAATATTTTCCATTTATTGTTGTAGAGTTTTCTGGTAGAAGGCTTATGGGACGTTAAAGAATCCTGTGAACTGGGGAAGATAGATGATTACACCTGTCAATCAATGGAACTGGAGAAGCCATGCTATGCGCTTGAGATTTTGAAGGTTTGAGTGAACTAATCCCTCTGGGTAGAATAGGAGATCTGGATCTGGGTCCAGAGTCCACAGTCATTGAATAAAATAAGGCAAAAGAAAGGAGAACCAAATCTGTTAAGCCCAGAATGCGGCAATAAGGATTACCTTGCTCTTCAACCTGATCACTTGCTTTAGAAATTGAGGAATTAAAGGGATCAGGGGAATGGCGTACATGAGTCTGGAGGGCTAAATGTGCAGGAGATCATCCCTCGGGGACTCCCCCAGAGGGGGACCAGAGTGAAGTAGCTGTTGCACTTGTTGTTTAGGTGAAATGCAAATAGATTGCAGCAAAGCTGGACCCAGCAATGAAAAATCTTTTCCACCACTTTGGGATTGAGAGACCACTCATGAGGCAGAAGAATACATCTGCTTAGTTTGCCTGCTATCACATTGGAATTCTCCAGAATATGCATTGCTATTAGAAAGCGATTGGAAGAGATCACCCAATGCCAGCCTCTGAGAGCTTCTCGACAAAGGGGGTAAGACTTGCTTCCTCCCTGCTTGTTGATGTACCAAACTACTGACATATTGTCTGTTTGAATTGCAATCATTCCCATGGGGAGAACAGTTTGAAAGGCCTGCAATGCTAAAAGCACTGCCCTCCACTTTAGAACATTGATACGCAAAGTTGGCCTCCATGGGGGATCAAGTGACTTGGTCAGTCTTGCCCAGATAATGCCCCTCCACCCCATCTGGGAGGTGTCCATGGTCACTATGGCCTGGGATTAACTCGGGACAAAGGGCTGACCCAAGAGAATTTCCTCTGAGTGAATCCACCAAGCTGGGCCTTTCTTACAATAGTTGGTATTCAAAATCCGATCTGACATTGGTTAATACATTATAGACCACTGAGATGCTAGAAGCCAGTATAGAATTCTTATGTGAAACTTCACTAGGGAAACTAACGATATGGTTGCCACCAACAAACCTAAGGCTTGTAGGAGTATTTGTGCAGCTACTCTCTTGCTTCTGACAAAGTTTTGCACCTGGACCTTGATCTTTTGCAGTCTTAGATAAGGTAGGGAGGCTATGCAAGTATTGGCATTTAGAACTGCTCCTATGAACTCTAAAGTCTGAGTCGGATTCAAATATGATTTCTCATCATTTACTATAATCCCCAGGTTGGAGCAGGTCTGAAAAATGTAGTCTCTCGCTTGTTTTAGAAGATGCCTGGTGGGAGTGGTAATGAGCCAGTCATCTAAGTACAGAAACATCAATAATCCTTGCAGTCTCAAGTGAGCTGCTACTACTGCCATGCATTTGGTGAACACCCTGAGGGCTGTGGTGGGACCAAAGGGCAGAGCTCTGAACTGGTAATGACTGGCTCCCAGCAAAAAGTGGAGAAATTTCCTGCAGTGCTTGTCCATTTTTATGTGGTAATATGGAAATCTATCAAACACATCCAATCATCTTTCCCTAAAAACAGGAGAATGGACTGAAGTGTGACCATTCAGAATTTGGTCTGTCAAACAGATTTGTCCAAGACACTTAGATCCAAAACTAGTCTCCAGTCCCCTGTCTTTTTTGGCACTAAAAAGAATCTTGAGTAAATTCCGTATTCTATCTGGTCTGGCAGGATCTCTTGGATGAATCTTTTTTCTAACAGCTTTTGTATTTCTAATACTGCTGGTTCCCACTCAGTGGGTGGACCATAAGAGATTTTCTTGCAATTGTGGAGAGTTACAAGGAAGGGTAAGGTGTAGCCTCTAGTTATAATCTTCTGCACCCAAACATCTGAAGTTATTTGAAACCAGGCATGTTGGTGCAGGGATAAATGCCCCCCAACTGCCTCCAGAGGAAGGCAATCAGGCCTCCTTTCAGGAGTGCTGATAGGGTTTACCAGGAAAGGTATCCCTGGAACCATGATTTTTGCAGGCCACCTCTGCTGTGTGGGTGGCATCTTCCATTAAAGCTCCGCCCTCTGCCCCTGGGGGAGCCACTGCCACATGTTTCCTGGAAAGGCCCTTGGGACTTTTTGAACCACATTTTCTCACTCCTCTGGTTCTTCAAAAAGGACTTTTAAGGAGTAGAAAAACTTATGCCCATTGTAGAAATGGTCTTTCCATCCTTTTCACACCTGGGCAACATTTCTCAAACCTTACGGCCAAAAAGAGATGATCTGTCAAAGGGAACATTGATGAATGAAGACTTGAATGGCTCTGAAAATTCACACAAGTGGATCCAGGCATGTCTCCTTATGGCTACACCCGATCCTGCTGCTCTAGTCATCCCTTCAGCTGCATGTGCTATGAGCCTCATGGATGAATTTGCCAACTGAAAAGCAACCTCTTCCTGGACTTCGTCAGATACGGCTCCTGCTGGAGTATCTGATAACTCCTTAATCAGATCCCTTTGGAGTCTAGTGAAGTGTGCCATAAAGTTCAAAGACCATAATGCAAAGCCAATAAACTGATGGAGAAACAAGCCCAAAGAAACTAAAACCAAAACCGAAGCTTGTTAGGGAAATCCAAACCGTATACGACTTGTGGCGTTAATATTGCTTGTATTGAATAAACACAGCTTGTATTGAACCAAGCATTTTGTTCGAGTTTCTGACCTTTATTTGGATTTCCCTAACAAGCTTCGGTTTTGACCATAATGCAAAGGTTGATGAAGCATAAACTGGCTTTCTAAACCTATCCATCACCTGAGACTCTCAATTAGGAGGATGTATAGTGGAACTTTCCTCTGCCAGTTCCTTTTTTGTGGCCGCCACTACTACCATGGCATCTTCCAGCAATCCCTTTGCCCAAAACTGATGATCCTTGGGTGTAGTAAGAATTTTGTCTAGTCTCTTGGGGATGGGTTCTATGGCATCAGGAGCCTTCCACGTCCATTGTGAGATCAACTTAATGAGCTCATCAGTGGATGGAGTAACCCAATAGGAAGATGGTCGAGCACCAAAGGCCTACGGGTACATTGATTCCTCTGAAGAGGGCTTTTGGGATGTCCAGCCACCTCTCTGCTTAAGGATCTCAAGGAAGTCTCCACAGGAGATGTCTTCCAGGGGTGACCATGGGGAATCCTCCCCTTCATCATAATCAATGTCCTCTGTGATGGACTCCTCTGGCGAATCTAAGTGTTTCCACTTACACTTCCCCTTCTGAGGTACCTCCTCAGTGGGATGATCTGGGGAGGTGTCAGAGGAAGACAAAATCTGTATAGGTGATTCCTGCAGTTTCAGCGCTCTCTGTCCAGGTGTTAGAATTGGATGAGGCTCTAGATGAGGGGAAGGGGTGGGAAGCTGCTCCAACTGGAGTGGAGCCAAATGAATGCTCACGGTGAACAGATCCCTCTCCATGGCCTGGAAAGCTGGTCCCTCTGAAGATGGAAGGGAGCCCTGAATCAAGAAAGACTGCCTCAGAACAATGGCCACCCCCCCACTCCAAAGAAACCGCTCCCAAGGCCAAAGCCAGAGTCGAGCTAATTTGTGCTGAAGCCCTGAGGTGCATGGAGGGCTCCAAAAAACTGGAGTCGAGTCCTGCCCCCCAGTGCCAACAGCATAGCCACAACTCCAAGAGGTCTCCTGTTCTGAAAGGGCCGAAGATCTCAGGGTAGGGATTGGTACCAGAGATAAAATCCTAGCTAGAACCAAAACAATCAGCACCAGTAAAGCTGGAGCTGGGAACTCCAAGCCCTCAATGGAGGTTGGAGGAGATAGACTAGTTGGAGTCAAAGAAGGAAAGGTTCCAGCACAGGAAGGAGTTGGAACCAAGGGCATAGCTGAAAACCCCTCATTGCAAGGATCTGATCTACAAATTGCAAAACATCTGATTCAGTCAGGCTCTTGGTGGAATGAATAGACTGGTTAGAAGGGGATCTTGATCATCCCAAAAATTGGCTAAGTAACTGATCTGCAAAAGAGTCAGTGAATGGGGAGTATCTGGTCCTAGGATGATCTAAGAATGAAAATTTTACAGTTTCAGCTGAAAACATCAAAACTGGAGAAACAGATGGCACCAAGACTATCGGGTTAAATGGTCTGGCCTTGGGTCTGTGCTGACAATTGCGGCATCAGTGAGCAAGAAACTGTTGGTGCCAAGGAGGTCGGTACCAAAGAGTCTTGTAAGGTCCATATGGATTCCACTGAAGCAGAGGGGAACCAACGGTTTAAACCTTTTAGTAGTCGGGGCTGAGGGAGAAGCTGGCACTGATTGATTCCTTTTCTTGAACTTGTCAACCTTCGAAGAAGAAGAAGAAGAAGATGAGGAACAGGAGGAAACATCCATTTTGTTTTTTGAGTCATGACCAAAGATGGTCTCTTCAAAGGCAGATTTTAACATATCTTTCAAAATTAATTTATTTTTTATTTCAACCAGAGCCTGGTGACTAAAGCTGTGGTACACAGCAAACTTCCTGTAAGTGCACTGGGCCCAGGCAGTAAACACAGAGAGAATGCCCATCAGAACTGGGTAGTTTTCAAGCACATTTGAGGCATTTCTTAAAGCCTGAAGTGCCTTTGCCTTTATCAGAGATGGTATACAACACACAACACACTACACACACATGCACACACTATGCTCTTATAGAGAGAGCGGATAGAATAAACAAAAGTCATTAAACACTTTTTTTTAAAGGATAAGAAAGGAAATAAAGAAAGGCTACCAACTATGGTAGTAGAGAATACCTGGAGGTACAGAGGAGAAAAACTACCAATGATGGGAGAGGAAGATAGCCTAAGATACAGAAAGAAAAACTACCAATAATGGTAGTCGAAGGAAAACACCAAAGTGTTACAGAAAGGTAAGGAGCTATCAGAGAAACAGGTAGGCTATAAGAGGAGACAACAGAAAAAATATATTAATGGAAAGAGAAAATGTATTAAAACACAAGACCTAAGAAAAAAAATATAAGAAAAAGTTCACATACTTCGAGAGCTATTGGTGACACGTCTGTCACAGGAAGTGGCAAACAAAGGTCTGAGGTAATTTGGAAAAGAGCATTCTGGGTAAGACTTAAGCTCAAGGGTTTTTCTTGTGGAATGTAGCAATGGCCGAGTCAGTTCAGATATCGGAACCAAACCTATTCGTCAAGGATTAAATAAAGATTGACAACATCAGATCTTGTGTTTTCCCTCTGACTATGTACTCTATTTCTGGGTTATTGTTTTGCAGATGCATTGTTTTTCTTTTTTTTATCAAATTTAAGCAGCCATATTTTAGGCCATTCCTTCTACATTGCCTAGTCTCTCCCTTTCTAGCTATTATTTTACATTAATTATGCTTGCAGAGGTTTGTGTCACCTGCATACAGAGTATACATTTCTTGCAGGCCTTTTACTATGTAATTTATAAAGTTAAGTAAAAGGGGTCAGGTTCATTGATACAACTTATAGAATTAGACTGCTGTGATACTATATGGATTGCTATCTTTTCATCTAATTGAAATCCATTTATCATAAGTCTCTGGGTCCTATTTTCTGCTCAGTTTCTTAGCCTCCCTTGCACTACAGTATAGACTCTAAAATGTTCTGATCTGTTTGCCTCCCTTTTGAGTGGTTTTATGCCAAATCCCATGCTGAAGTCTAAGCAGTAAGCAAAATGACACGGTGCAATATTGTGCACGGTCAGGAAACCAATGTTTAACAAATAAAATAAGCAGCATACCATTCCAGTTCCCTTTATTACAAAATCAGGTTTGCAGAATATATCCCAATTTAGCTAAAACAGCAGATGGGTTTCACTGTCCAGGGCTTTCTTCAGTCCAAGTGAAATTTAAGAAGGAAAGCTTTACTCTAATGCAATACCCCAGCTATCAAGAGCTTTGATGGATTTATCAGATTTTTTGTCCTAGAATTTTTCTTATTTTGGTCTTTGTTAGCATCATAACTTGTAGGTCCAGAATCCTGGAGCAGTAGTTTATGAGGACAGAATACTGAAAAGGCAGAAAAAGCAATAAAACCTAATTACATTAGTCTTTGGAAGAGTATGATCCTATATAACTTATAAAATGTTGTGCTACCAATGTGAAAACTGTGCTAGCCTCTGAGGGCTGATGTAGACTCTACATCAATAAATAAATGAATCATGACAGCTTTAAACATTATGGCATTGATTATAATACAGTTTAGTTTAATGTAATAAGTGAAATTTTGCTGTAAATAAAAAAGGCAATTATAATACAATATGATATCAAGACAAAAAACACAATAAAAAGTCTTAGTATAATTCATTATTGCGAAAGACTGAAATATGTCCAAAAGCAGTGCTGTGTGTAAACACTGACACTGATAAGAGCACAGCACAGGAAATTACTCATTCAGCTAGTGCAGCTTACAGTGGGAATGAAATATGTATATATATATATATATATATATATATATATATATATATATATATATATATATATATATTCAGAGAACTATCTGATTTAGTTTGCACTCAGCTAACCTCTGATAGAAGCAGCAAATAGAAGGATATTCTTAAAGTAAGAGGTGAAATGAAATTCAGAGCAGTAACATGATAACCATGTGTTGCATTACAAAACAATCATACTGCACCTCTTTGGTTGCAGTAATGTAAATGAGAAAGCCTGACTGTTACATCACTTTCATTATATGGTAAATTGGCAATGCAAAATTAACAGCACGCAGCTTGAGATAAACATTCTGCAAAGCAGTCACTGCTTTCACTTATATAAATGCAAGCACTCAAGATTGAGAAAAAAATAAACATGTATTAATGCAATAATAATTATAATAATAATAAGATCAAGCACTCTTTCAGACCAGCAACAGATCTTGGCATAGTGTAAGACTTTGTTAAAGAACACTTGAAGGATTTTAGAGGGTTTAACTTTTTTCCTGGGTAATTCTCATTACTGAATTTCTAAGCATAAATGGATGATTTTTATGGAATAGAAATGACACTGTTACATGACTAAATGAAAAGATGAAGTAAATGATGTGACAATGTAAGGTATTGCCAGATATGCCAGATGTAGTAGGGCAGTGGATGTGTAACATATGCCAGTACAGCTAGCTGGAATTTTTGTAAAGAATTACATGTCATTTGTATATCAAGCTGATTTGTACTGTTGCTTGTGTTAAAAATGTATCAACAGTGGGCCCTGACTGTATTGTAACTGAATTAAATGTATATGTTTTAACAGATTATACCAGAAGAGAAGAGATTAATCACAGTCCAGCTGCAGCTAACTTTGAAAAATGTTCTGAAATTAAATTACTTGGCTTTGGCCCTAAAGAGTGTATCTTACAGTTCTCAATGCGGCCAGAGACAAAAAGTCTGTACGAGGAAGTTTTCTGCATTGTCTTTGGGGGTGACCTAATTGCTACTGTGGAAGGGTGGGTGCTTGAAATTGTTTTATGACTTCCAGGAGCTACAGCAGATCTTAGCAAAGCTGTCTGTATGTATATTATTGACACATATGTGCTAAATCCTGACAGCTTCTAGCCAAAGGGGGTTGCATAGGAATCAGAAGTCAGATGACCAGATGCATGCAATGCCCTTCTGTAATCCATCACTAAAATAATGTTTAATACTAGGTGAGACTGAAGCCTCAGGGCAGTCTGTTTTTGTAACCTGACAAGGAGGGTGGCCTAATGGTTAAGGTGTTTGCCTTACAAACACAAGGTGCAGGGTTTGAGTCTCACAAGGGATAATTGGCTAGGCTTACAATGGCTTGCAAGGGAAGTTAGCCTTGTACTAACCTATGAACCTATGAGGACCCCTCACCTATTTCATCTTTCCTTGCTCTACTAAGTAACCAGGGAATAATAATTATTTAATTGGTCAGGAAAATATAGTGATATTAGTTAAGTATTGTTTTTCTATAAGCTGTGTGAACCTGTCCACCTGTGTTACTTTTAATAATTCCTGTGACTGAAACTCTGGTGCTTATTATAAATAGATATTTAGCATTTTCATTTTTCATTAATTATTAAATATATTTAAACTTATCATTGTGACTGGACTTCTAGAGAATACTTTAATCTCTGACAGTACTTATATATATTTGGTGACAGCTCTGGCCACTCCTGAAAGCCTTACCACATTGGCCAAACACTATCATTTATATTAATATTAATTTCACTCAGTATAATTGGATACCCTTGTAAGAGCCTTGGAGTTGCTGGCTTTGGAGTGTCTGGTGGCAGTGTAACTACCTTATAGTCTGGGCATCAGGTGGCTTAGCTAGCAAATCTTTGCCTACCTTTCCCAGGTGTGCATGTGTGTGTGTGTGTGTGTGTGTGTGTGTGTGTGTGTGTGTGTGTGTGTGTGTGTGTGTGTGTGTGCATGTGTGTGCGTGTGTGTGTGTGTGTGTGTGTGTGTGTATGTGTGTGTGTGTGTGTGTGTGTGCAAATCAAATCTCAAACAGTATGTGTGTCAGCTGCTTGGAGCAGGGAAACTAAGCACAGGTTTCACAGAGAGGGTGCTGGAGGACTTGGCATGGACACCCAGCTGAGGTCTCAGCTCTATAGCTGTGCCAGTAGGCAGTCTTACTGGGGACCTGGAGAGAGACAGAGAGAGAGAAACCAGCCTCCAGACTGAGTGTGTTCTCTGTGTGCTCTTAAGGGTAATTGTACTTGATGTAGAGAACTGCATCTGGAAATACTGGGTGTATCCATTTTTTTCCAATTGAACATCCCTCTCCAGTGCCAGTGGCAAGGATTCAGGCTCCTTGATTACTGACCCAGAGTGGGGACATCACAAATGCAAAGAATGTTTCAATGTAAATTTAAAATTGCAGAAGCTGGAATGACATTTTAAACATCAATGTTTAACATTTCATGAGTCTTTCTAAACACCTTTGTGGAACCAAGTCAAGGAGTCAAAGGTTACAGAATTGTGTTGTAATGTCCAACAGTGCAACTTCCTCAATACCTGCTTGGCAAAATCCAAATTCTTGCTCAATAGCCCTAATCATATAAAATTAATAAACTACTAGCTTAGATAAGGAAACAGCTGAGACGCATGTTTGATTTTTTTTTATTTATTTTTATTTATCCTTTTTTAACCAGGTTAGTCCTACTGGGCAAGTGGCCTCCTTCCAAGGGAGACCTGAGGTGGTATTTATACTACCAGTGGAAATTCGGGCAGGGCATCAGGCAACATCCCCTACTCATTATGATAGGTACCATGGGATTTTTTACATCCACTTGAGCTACCACCAGCTAAAGCATGTATGGCCTCAGTAAAACATCTTATCTGGCATTATATTACAAGGCATTTTTTGTCTTTTTAAGTGAATTCAAATAAACAATGAACTATCAACTAGCAATGTGAGAGTTGGCTAAGTTGGCTACAGACGTAAGAAACAACCATCAAAACCTTAAATGAGCAACCTGACAGAAAAGAGGGTGAAATGCAAATATCATTCTGTAATCTATCTTTTCTTGTCTAGTATTTGAGACTTATAATATATGTTGTGCAAATAGAGAAAAACAGATGTGGATTGTGGATATAATTAATAAATACAGAAGATGTCAGGCCATCACCCAGCAGATTGGCTGCTGAGAGAAATGTAAAAAAAAAAGTTTCATGAATCATTAATGCACCTCCCACAGAATGAATTACTGTTACATTATAAAGCAGGACTGATAGCAATGATTCCAATACAAAATGCCGACTTCCTGAAAGCCAACGGTTCAAAAGAATGAAAACAAAATGCCTAAAATCCAAGAAGGTGAAAAACTCAATTTTTTTCTTTGCTTTTGTTTTTTGCAGGGGGGCAAGCTCCCTACATCCCCAAACTTAAATATACCAACTCTGAGGTCACAGTATCTCAAGGAATGGCAAAATCTCCTTGTAAAGTGAATAATTGCTAATGCAAAATCAGAAATCACATCATTAATGATTTCCTATAGTGAAAAGCATTCAGCCTTATGCCATTCGTCTTTTTTTTTCTGCGACATACTGAAGCTCGAGGAATTTCTCCTTGAGATTGTGTAGGGAAGCCAATAGCAACACCTATGTATCACAGATGTTTTAATCTAAATGGCATCTTAGTACATGTATTAGTCTTTATTGTGTCTTAGGTTCATAGGTTCACAGGTATGTACTAGGCTAATGGCCCTGGGGCCTTTACAAGCCTAGCCCATAGAAGTGCCCTGGCATTGTGCCGCCAGTTGTTAGTTCCCAGTGCCTCTATCAAGTAGAGCCACTGGAGTGATCCCCAGGGTGAACTTTCTATTTCCCATCCACTCATCAATATTTCTCTGGAAGAGGGCTAGTGAGGTGCTCTGCTTGACATGTATGGAAAGTCTATTCCAGAGCATGGGCAGTCTCTGGGTTATGAACCTGTCCCTCCAGCATGTTCTGTTGATTGTGGTAATGAGGTTGAGGTCTCTGGAGCATGTGGTGCGGAGGTATTGGGATTTCTTTAGATGTAGCATTTCTAATAGAGCTGGGTCAGACATGGCTTTGTAAGTCAAGCAGAGATTGCCTCTTAGTAGACGATATGAGACAGAGAATAGATGAAGTTTTTTGAGTCTGTCCATTTAGGACATGTGTTTAAGGCCTAGGATCCACTTTGTAATGTACTTTTGTGGCTTCTCCAGCTGTTGCAAGTGTCTAGTGAGGTACATGCCAAATGGGGCATTATACTCTATGACTGGTCTAATGAGGGAAGAGTAAAAAGAAATGATGACCTCTTTCCTCCTGGATGCAAAACCCTTGGTAATGAGATGTGCCACATAGAAGGACTTTCTGACCACAGTGGCAATGTGGTGGTCGAAGGAGAGGTTGCTGTCAACCTGTGTCCCCAGATCACTTATAACGCTTTCAGTGGGTTCCCATCAATGTGGAAATTAGTGGGAACTGAGTTTTTCCTAAAAGGGATGACGACACATTTTTTGGCATTAAGCTTAAGGCCATGGTTTTGACGCCAGTCATTGGCCTCAGTGAGGCCTTTCTGTAAGATGTCTGCATCACTTTGGGAGTTAATAGATTCATAGGTTCATAGGTAGATACTAGGCTATCAGCCCAAGGGCCTACATAAACGTAGCCAACCCAAGAAAGTTATTTTCCTGTGCCACTGTCGAGCAGAGACACAGAAGTGATCCCCGGGGTGTATTTCCTATTTCCCATCCACTCATCAAGATTTTTCTTGAAGAGTGCTAATGAAGAACTTTGCTTGACATAGATGGGTAGCCTGTTCCAGAGTATGGGAAGTCTCTGGGACAGGAATCTATCCCTCCAGCATGTCCTGTTTATTGTGGTGACAAGGTTTAGGTCCCTAGAGCATGTAGCTCGGAGGGATTGGGGTTTCTTTAGGTGTAGCATGCCCAACAGCTCTGGGTTTGACATAGCTTTATATGCTAGGCAGAGATCACCTCGGAGTAGGCGATATGCTACGGAGTAAAGCTGGAGTTTTTTGAGGTGGTCAGTGTACGGCATTTGTTTGAGGCCAGTAATCCTCTTTCTGAGGTACTTCTGTGGCCTTTCCAGCTGCTGCAGATGTCTTGTGAGGTACATTCCAAAAGGGGCATTGTACTTTATAATGGGTCTAATGAGTGTCGAGCAGAGGGGAACAATGACCTCTTTTTTCCTGGATGAGAACCCTTTTATAAGTTGAGGTGTGCCACGTAGAAGGACTTCCTGACTACTATGGCGATGTGACTATCAAAGGAGAGACTACTGTCCACCTGGGTCCCAAGGTCTCATCACGCATTTGGTGTTAAGTAGATTGATGCCTATGTGGTATTTCATGGGTACATAGTTTTTACCAAAGGGGATGACACTGCACTTTTTGGCATTGAGCTTGAGTCCATGACTCTGACACCAGGCATCTGTCTCAGTGAGGCCCTTCTATAGGATGTCCACATCATTTGAGGACTTGACTATGGCTCCTAGTTTGCAGTCATCTGCGAAATTCATTAGCCAGAGGCCTTCTGTGTTAGCCTGTACCTCAAAGAAGTAGATACCAAACAGGAGACGTCCCAGGATGGAACCCTGTGGTACTCCACTTGTCACTGCTTTGAGGTCAGATTTGGAGTCTGCAACTTTTACAGTGTGGGTTCTGTCAGTGAGCCAGTTGGCAACCCATCTTGTGATGTAGGGATTTATACCTAGTTTAGTGAGTTTAGCTATAATTCCAGAATGGGGGATGGTGTCGAAAGCCTTGGCGAGGTCAAGATAGGCTGTGTGAACCACCTTACCCTCATCTATGGCGTTGGTGACTGCCTCCAAGAAGTCGATCAGGTTCAGGAGGCAGGATCTGCCTTTCACAAACCCAAACTGGGTGGGATCCAGAGTTTGGAGGTTACCAATGTCTTTGTCTATGAGTTCCATGATGATACATTCCATGGCCTTGCAGACCAGGCTCATCAGGCTAATAGGTCGATACTTCCCGGGATCAGTGGTGGGCCCCGTTTGTGGAGTGGGATAACTGTTGCTGTGCGCCATTCAGTGGGCACAAAGCCTGATGTGAGGCTATTATTGAACATGGTGCTTAAGTGGGGAGCCAGTTCGTTCTGAAGTTCGTGTAAAACGCAGCCTGAGATGTTGTCCGGTCCCATGGATGCTGTGTTTTTGGCTTTAGAGAGTGCAGCTTTTACCTGCATAGTTGTGATTAAAGTGACTCTGCATTCTTCCTGTATAGATATGGGCCCTTTAGGGGGTGGGGAGGGGTAAAGTTAGCACTGAACCTAACTGCCAGGATGTTGGCAATATCAGTTGGTTCTGTAATTTTCGTGCCGTTGTGCTGTAACTCAGAGCAGATCTGGGTGTTGCCATTGAGATTCTTGACATAGCTATAGAATTCTTTGTGGTCGTCCTTAGGATTAGTGGTGATTTTGTTTTTGTAGCTAGCTTTGGAGGATCTTATAAGGGATCTCAGCTTCTTACTGAGGCTGACTAGGGAGCTCCTCCACTCATGGGATTTTACTCTCTTTTGCAACAGTTTCTTCCTTCTGTTGTACAGTTTGTTTATGGCAGGGGACCACCAGATTGGCTTCCTTTTTTTGGAGGATAGCATCTTGGTTCTGTTTGGGATAGCACGATCTATGCACTCATGTAAGTGCTTATAGAGTGCATTTGTGTAGGATTCAGCAGTTGTAATTGTATTGTCCATCTGCATGGGTGTCATGAAGTTCACCACTTCTGTCTTAAGAAACATGAAGTTGGCTTTGGATAAATTTTTTACCGTGGTTTCCTTAATGGGGGGTGGGGGCAGGATGTGGATATCAAGGGTGATTAGCTTATGGTTGGATCGGACCAATGAGGAGTTGACTTCAGGTGTGAAACACCGGTCACTCATGTTGGTAATGACTAGGTCTAGAATATTGTTGCCCCTGGTGGGGGTGTGGATAAGTTGATCCAGGGCACTGGAGTTTATGAATTCCAGAAAGCATTGAGCTAAGGAGTTGGTACACGAGTAGTTTTCTCAGTTAATGGTGGGGTAGTTGAAGTAGCCCATTATTAGGGTGTTTGATTGAACCCTAATATTTTCCAGTACATCAAGAAAAGAAGAGTGGGAATCCTGGGGCATGGTGGGGGATCTGTAGCAAGCTACAATTTGGATTGCAGTTTTGCCCAGAGTTAGTTGCACTTGGATAACCTCGGATGCATTATGCTGAGCAACTAGCCTGGAGGTGTGGATATTCTTAATGAATATGGACACACCTCCACCTTTGGTGTTTCAGTCCAGGTTACATGACTGAAAAGTGTGGTATGTGTTATAGCCTGGTAGTGCAGGGGTGCTCTCTGGAGCCTTGAACCAGGTCTCAGTCACTGCACAGATATCGATGTTCTCCATTTTAAGGAGTGCCTCGAGTGAGTGCATTTTGAGATTTAGACTTCTAGCATTGAGTAGCATTACCCTCAGTTTTTGCTTGCCTGTTCCTGTTATGGTGGTGAATTTGTTATTTGAACTTTGCCTAAAAAAGGCACTATAGGGGCAGCAAGAGCCTTAGCCAGTATCCAGAATCCCAGGGGCGACAGGTGCAGGCCATCTGTGGCAAAGCATCGTGATCTGTCAACCATGTCATCCCAAGCAGACATATACTGGATCCCCTTAGAATGACACCAGAAGTTTAGCCAATTGTTGAAGTCAATCATTTTGTCCTTGTACTGCGGTATAATTCTGGGTGATGGCAGAATGCTACTCAGGGCTAGGGTCATACCTGCCTGGGCTACAAGATCGGAGTGCTCTTCCATGTCTTTTTTCATGTAGTCCAGGGAGGTATGTCTCAGGTCATTCACACCAACATGGACAATGACGGAGTCATATTTGTACTTGTGGAGTGACCTGAGTGCGTGGGTTATGTGGCGGATCCTGGCACCTAATAGGCAGCTGACAGTAACCTTCTCCTTGTTTAGCCTGGTGAGTGGGACATCAGTGTGCCTGACTATAGTCACCTATTACTAGTGTGTTGGGTGCGTTGTTTTGCCTTATTGGCTGTGGTTGAGTGGCACACTGAGTCTGTGGGCTGTGTGTCATTTGGGTTGTGTTGGGGGATGGAGGTTGCTTGCGTTTCTGCTTTGGAGATCTCTGTTGCTTAGACAGATTATTACTGAGAGCCTCCACAAATGTTTTTGTGTTACTATGTGTGGATTTTGGTGGTATAGATTTAGTGTGACTATGTGAGGAGTGTGGTGTGGTGCAAATGTTTACCTTCTCCTCATGACTGTCAAGTTCAGTCTTGGTTGGAAAGAGCTTTACCTCCAGTTTGGCTAGATAAGTGCATCTCTCACAGGTTCTAGTGTTGGCTGGTAGGAGGAAAGGGTTGTCTGTGTACATGAGGCAATTTCTACATTGCCTCAAGATGTCCAGATTCATCAGATGGACAGGAGAGAACACTTGGAGCTGACCCTTGGACATGCCAAACTATTTTCCTCTCTGTAAGCAAGGAAAGTGAGTACAAGAGCTGTTTTTCTCTAAGCAAGAGAGAAAAGTAAGTACAAAAACTGTTTTCCTCTAGGTAATGAGGAAGGTTGAGTGCTATAGTAATTAGTAGTTTATTTAGTGCTTACAAGTTCTGAGCAAGTGCTGAGCACGAATAAGCAAATTTAAGTGCTAAAACTAAGAATCTGTATCGGCACTAGACGGGTTACAGAACAGAAATAAGTGCAAATGCAGGCTTTCAAATCAGAAAGTTGAGAGAGATAGAGGAGATTGCCCAAGCGGCCAATAACTACAATTTCTGGGCCAGAACCACTTCTTATGTGGTAGACAGGTTACCTAGTGCTTACCTCTCCCACTGATAAATTAGAAGGCTTCCCTCCAACACAGAAAGGCTTGAGGGGCTCAGAAGCTTACATACAGTCCTGGATACAGCAAATCTGTATCTGGAACACTAGTTACAGGAAAGGTAGGAAACAGGCTTACAGTTTTTTTTTTTTACAGAAAAGTAGCAAAAACAGTGGCTCCCAGCTTGCAGTCATCTGCGAATTTGGTCAGCCAGAGTCCCTCCGTGTTGGCCTGGACTTCTGAGAAGTAGATGCCTAACAGGAGAGGACCCAGGACCGATCCCTGTGGGACTCCACTCGTGACTGGTCGGCAGTCTGACTTGGAGTCCACTACTTTCACACTGTGTGTGCTATCTGTGAGCCAATTTTCAACCCACCTGACGATATAAGGGGTTGATGCCTAGTTTGGTGAGTTTATCAATAATTCCTGAGTGAGGAATGGTATCAAAGGCCTTGGCCAGATCAAGGTAGGCTGTATGAACTGCCTTACCTTCATCCACCGCTCTGGTGACTGACTCAAAGAAGTCAACCAGGTTGAGCAGGCATAACCTACCTTTCACAAAACCAAATTGCGTGGGATCTAGAGTTTGGAGATTCCCTATACCCTTGTTAATTAGGTCCATGATTATGCACTCCATAGCCTTACATTTCAGACTGGTCAGGCTAATGGGGCGATAATTTCCAGAGTCTGTAGTCACTCCTCCTTTATGGAGAGAGATGACTGTAGCAGTGTGCCATTTGATAGGGACAAAGCCTGAGGTGAGGCTGTGAGTGAACAGAGCACACAAATGTGGGTGCCAGTTCACTTTGTAATTCATGTAGAACACAGCCAGGGATATTGTCGGGTCCCATGGAAGCTGTATTCTTGGCCTTAGACAATGCAACTTTAACCTGTGCTGCAGCAATGCAGGGTGCCTGGCATTCTTCCGGTATTGAGATTGTTCCTTTAGGAGGGAGAGAGGGGTAAAGTTGGCACTGAATCTGTTGGCCAGCAATATCTGTTGGCTCAGTATAGCAGGTACAATTGTGCAGTAACTCAGAGCAAATCTGGGTATTGCCATGGAGATTCTTGATATAACTAAGAAGGTTTTGTGGTTGTTTTTAGTGTCTGCCACAATTCTGCCTTCATAGCTGGCTTTGGAGGTTTTGATGAGGGATCTCAACTTTTTTTGCAAAAGTTTCTTCCTTCTGTTGTAGAGTTTATTAATGGCAGGGGACCACCAGACTGGCTTCCTTTTTTTGGAAGAGTGTCTTGGTTCTGTTGGATATGGCTAGTTCCATGCATTTATGTATGTGTTGGTACAGTGCATTGGTGTATGATTCAGCAGTCACACATCTATTTTCCATTGACATGAGTGCCATGAAGTTAGCCACCTCTGTTTTTAGGAGTCCAAAGTCAGCTTTGTTGAAGTTTTTCATGCTGAATACCTTTGCGGGGGTGTGTGGGTAAGATGTGGATTTCCATGGTGATTAGTTTGTGGTCGGATCTAACCTGGGAGGAATTGACTATTGATGTAGAGCAGTGGTTGCCCATGTTAGTAATAACCAGGTCAAGGATGTTGCTTCCTCTAGTGGGGGTAAGAATGAGCTGGTCTAGGGAATTGGAATTGATGAATTCCAGGAAGCGTTGGGCCAGTGCATGGGTGCTTCAGTAGTTTTCCCAGTTGATGGAGGGGTAGTTGAAGTATCCTAGTATGAGAGTGTTTGGTTCGACCTTGATAGATTTCAGGGTGCTTAGGAATGTGGAGTTAGAGTCTAGGGGCATGGTTGGGGACCTATAGGAGGCTATGACCTGGATCACAGTCTTACCCAGTGTTAGTTGTACCTGAAGTATCTCAGATGTATTAGGCTAGGCTGCTAGTCTGGAGGTGTGCATATCCTTTATGAATATGGAGACACCGCCACCTTTGGAGCTTCGGTCAATGTTTCTGGGCTGAAAGGTGTGGCATGAGAGCACAGGGCTGCTTTCTGCTGCTTTAAACCAGTTCTCCGTTATAGCACAAATGTCAGTGTTCTCCATTTTGAGGAGTGCTTCGAGCAAGTGCATCTTGAGATTCAGACTTCTAGCATTGAGCAGCATGACCCTCAGACTGCATTTATTTATAGCTGTTATGGTGGTAATTTGGTCTTTGGAACACCACCTAAAAAGTCACTTTAGGGGTGGCAAGAGCCTTAGCCAGTACCCTGAAACCCAGGGGTGACAAATGCAGACCATCTCTGGGAAAGCATCGAGGTCTGTCAATCATTTCACCCCAAGCAGACAGATACTAGATCCCCCTAGAATGACACCAGAAACTTAGCCAATTGTTGAAGTCAATCATTTTTTGTTTGTACTGCGGTATTATTCTGGGTGACTGTAGGATACTGCTCAGGGTTAGTGTCATACCTGCCTGGGCCACATAATCCGAGAGCTCCACCATGTCTCTTTTCATGTAGTCCAGGGAGGTTCATTTCAGGTCATTCATACCCACATGGACCATGACAGAGTCATACTTGTACTTGTTGTGGAGTGACCTGAGTGCATGTGTTATGTGTCGGATCTTAGCACCTGATAGACAGATGACTGTTACCTTCTCCTTATTCAACCTAGTGAGTGCGACATCTGTGTGCCTCACTATTGAGTCACCTATGATTAGTGTATTGGGCAAGGTGTTTAGCCTTAGGGTGAGGGGCACACTGTGGAGGTGAGCTTTGAGTCCTGTGGTTTGTGCTGTGTTGTGGTGGTTGAGTGTGTTTTTGTCTTGGAGGTCTCTGCTGTTTGGGTAAATTTCTATTGAGTGCCTCCGCAAAGGTGGGTGTGTGGTTTATGTTTTTATGTGAGAGCTGTGATAGTGGGAGTTCTGGAGGGCTGTGTGTTCCATGTGGTGTGGTGCGTGTTGCCCTTCTCTTGACCAGCTAGTCCAGTCTTGCCTGGAGAAGGCATAGCTTCCAATTTGGTGATATAAGTGCATCTCTCACAAGTCTGAGAGTTGGGAGGCAAGAGGAGAGAGTTGTCTGTGTGCATGAGGCAGTTACTACACTGCCTCAGAATGCCCAAGTGCACCAAGTTAATAGGAGAAATCACAGGGAACCGCCCTTTAATCATGCCAGGAGGAGTGGTCATAACTACTAAGTATTGGAGCTATTTCTATGAAGAACGATGATGGCTCTTAGGTGTGCTATAATAATTGCTACAAAAACCTGTTGAAGTTCAGAGCGATTAGGCTATTTGAAGTGCAAGAGAGAAAGAACTAGCAAGATCTAAGGGAAAAATTGAAGAGCAGACTTCTGGTACCAGTAATAGTTTACCTCAGCTCGGCGCTGCTGAGCGGAGCTTAAACAAGCGCATAACCATGCAACCGTGGGCTTTTAAACCAGAGAGTTGAAACAGATGGAAAAACTGCCCAAACATTCAATAAACTACAATTTCTGGGCCAGAAACCACTCCTCTTGTGGTAGATTGGCTACCTAGTGCTTACCACTCCCACTGATAAGCTAGAAGGCTTCCCTCCAACACAAAAAGGCTTGGGGGGCTCAGAAGCTTACAAACAGTCCTGGATACAACAAATTTGTATTTGGACTACACCAGTTACAGGAATGGTGAGAAACAACCTTAGAACTTTTTTTTTCTCTTTTTTTTTACAGAAAAGCAGCTAAAACAGCAGTAAAACAATTCAAATACAATGCAAGTTAGCACACTTTAGTGTGTAGCAATATTAAAGCAAATACAGTTTAAATAAATGCAATTATATTAAAAAAAATGACTAAAAATGTGCAGAAAGCAGTAATAGGGTTGCCACCTTTCATTGCGGCTAAAACCGGAGAAAAAGCAACACCCCTCGCATCGCCAGTAACCCCACCCACCCCACCCCTCCCCTGCCCACAATCCACCCATTTTGTGCTGTCACGATGAAATCACATGGTGGGGAACGCCCTCTTTTTCTGATGCCTGTTTTCAGCTGATTTACTATGCTTTTCTGTAAAAAAGCATAGTAAATCAGCCAATTTACGAACTCCGATAGTCTGTTTCCTTTTTTGAAACAGAATACCGGAGTTTGTACAGTGTTTTCCAGACTACCGGAGAATCAGTTTGATTTCCAGATACTCTGGAAAAAAAATGGAGGGGTGGCAACCCTAAGCAGTAAATTAGGAAAAAATCAAAATGGAGGCACTTAGAGTTTCAGAAAAGAATGCCAGCAAATATATAAATAATTCAGTCAAGCAAAAATTAAGACAGTGCAGAACTCTGAACTGTTAAAAAGTGCCAAAAAGTATACTTATCAGCTCTATATTTCCAGATTGTTTGAGAAGCACACTCAGTCAGAACACAAGGAGATTCTAGAAATGGTAGATTCTAGCAAAGTGTTTTTTTTAATAAAGTGGAAGGGGAGAAAGGAGGAATAGAATATAATTCAAGGTTAAGAAACTAAGTGGGTTGGTCTTCTCAAATCTTCTCTCTGTATTAGGTAGACTGAGCTAATGACACTAGACTGTGAGGAGTGTCCTAGATCAAATTTACTGTAGGGGTAGGCAACTGCAAACCCACCAAGTAAGAACAAGGGGAGGGAGGATGGGGAACACGACAGCTGCTAGCTACTCACAAATGCAAAATACAACTCTCAATATGAAAAAGCAGTTTACAATAAAGTAATTCAGTAAAAATGCAATTACAGTAATGAAACACTAGCAATGAATAATACAGTTAAAACAGTATAAAACAGTACACAAATGCAGTGAAACAGCAAAATTATAAGCATTAAGAAGTGCAATTCAATGAAATAAATGTAAGAAATAACTTTTTCTGCTATTGGAGTCTTAGGGAATTTCTACTTTGTCCCAGTGATGAATCACCACTCCACAGCCTGGTAAAAACAAGCACAGCTCCCTGCAGACACACGGTTTAAATACCAGAAAAGATGGAAGAATCTAGAAGCTTGTCAAGAATCAGGGGCAAAGCTAAAAATTATGTGGAACAAAGGCCCAAAATCATGAAGAATTTAAATAATACTCTAATTCACTTAGAAAGTTAACATAACAGATTTACAGCAATGTAAATTTTCTCAAGAATAAGCTGTGTGAAACTCTTAACATCTGGCATTATTTATTAACTGCTATCCTTAACACCGCAACAAATCAAAACTTGTGCAATGGACAGATCACAAAATATGAGGCAAAATCAAGGGCACTCTATAAAATCAAGGACAGAGCTATGTTTAGAATCATGCTTTGCTAGGCATACTTTACTAGTGATAACTATTTCTGAATTTAAAGAAGTTCAGTCTTAACATGTAATCACCAGCTATAAGTCAAGTAATCATAATTAGTGACTATATGCAGGCACCTTTTAATAGATGGGTGAGCCCCATTCCAGTTTCAGAATGGCACTTATTAATCAGATTACAGCTTATATCAGTGGATAAGTGGAGAGTTATGACCCTCATGAGTACTGTACAGTTTAACTGGGTTTGACTATATATGCAGCTGTGTGGGGAGAGGTCATCCCAGTATCAGTTTTTATAGCCGGGTCAATATCTCAGCTGCAGCATGGACCATGTGACTTCACAATGAGTATAATTGTCTGGGGAGATGTAGTCCCCCCCACACAACCAGCAAGGAACATTCTAGGAGCTTGTTCTCCACAACTGGCTTGTGCAATGGGGAACTGTAGAGTTAGAAGATTAACTTTTGAGAAGACAAATTCATTCACTTGTAATCTAAATGATGTTTGCTGCTACCTTAGTATAAAACCCTTTTCGAGTTATATTAAAACCACTTGAAATGGTCAGTCTTGATTTCATTCATAAGTTACCTTTCAATGCACACTAAAGTTGAAAGTTGTTTGACAATATAAATTTTACTGATAAGGAGAAAACAATATATCTCTTTCTTACGGGGTACACCCTAAGTGTAAAGACTGTGTCTAAGCATTCCAAAAACTTTTATATGGGGGTCTATATCACTTCAGCGAAGTGACAGTTCAGCAAACGGCATTACATCGGAAATGCAGTTCATCGAAAGCTACTCTTGTGGAGGGCTGCACTCCCCACACCCCCCACTAATTATATTTACCAACTTCGAGATCACATTACAGTGAAGAAAGGCAAATTTCCCAAACTTCACTGTACAGTGAGTGATCTCAGTATGAACAGTTCGATGAATGGCATGTTTGATGTAAGTGAACCGAAAATACCATTCGCTGAACTGGTATAGACCCCTTTATATGATCTCTAAGATTATACCATGACCCAAGCCATGAGCTATCCCAGAATAGAGCACAAGAACAGAAGATGGCATAATGCCCCTCCATTGCCTGATTCTGGTACATCTCCATTTGGAGAAACACCCCCCACCCCGGTCAAATGTCCAAGAATGCAGTTCAAACGAGCAGCCCATCAACACCAGTTCAATCATAGTAAACATCTGGAACAAATCCAAAATTCTACTAAGTATAAATTGAGTTGTAGACAAGCAATAAAACAAATTCAGACATTATAGTTAGCTAGAGACCGACAGTAGTATCAAACTGAGGACCCAAGGAGCAATGCTCAAGCAACAAACAAACATTGCAATGTTGTAGCATTAACAAGTGAGCTCAAACAAGCAGACAACACAGATAGATAAAAGCAAACTACCTGAGTATTTAATAGCACTTTAACAATGAAGATATAATACATTTACCTAAAAGTATTCTGCAGATAACCTTGAACTAGAAAATTCTAAACAAAACAAACCATGGGAACATGTCAGCTGTCCAACAGATGTGCAACCATGGAGTTAGCATGTATTAGGTGAAGTGATATGGGGGGGGGTCACCCTTTAAATCAGTAGTACAGGGAGCTTCTTCTCTTCCCTCACAAAAACATTACTTCGTTTTGGTTCACAGAAAATGGATCTCAGTGAATTTGTTTGGCAGTATCATGGATCAAATAAATGCCATTCACATATTCCTCACCATCTCCAAATAGTGACTAGGCAGTTACTTGCTGCAGTCATGCCATTATGTTCTGCTATGTTCATTCACTGCCACTATGGTTTGCTGATCCACAAGCCACTGAGGATGGGACTTGCTGATCATAACTGGTCAGGAACTCACCTCAATGAAAGCATTAAATGTAAGCATTTTTAGGGGGTCAAACCAAGCCCCCATCCCCCCCACACACATACCCTGTATGGGTGGCAAGTTCTCACTCCCCCAAGAAATTATATATACATCAGCTCCTTGATCATACCAATATAAAGAAGGGGACAATTGTCCCAAAAAAGGAATCAGTGCCACCACTCACATAGAAACAACTTCAGCAGTGGTATCCTATGGAAAACAGTGATCAAGGAGTCCAGCTTCACCAAGCTGAACTTGACCACATGCAATCTTTTCCACTTTGCACTTGATGAGGCATAGGGAAACAGTTCCTTCATGATGTTACATATGGCACACCAGACTTAGTGCACTCTGTAGATACCTCATTGTATCGTTGTATATTCTGATACCTAGCCTGACTCATGTATTATGTGGAGCATTACTTTCTCTGAATATTTCTGCAAAAGGATATATTTCTTGTCGAACTCTACCCAGTAAACAAAATAAATAAGATATTTTGGAAGAAATAAAAAGTTTTATATTAGGACCGAATGACTGACACCTGTTGTTACTTATTGCTCCTGTAGCTAGAAATGTAATTCTTCATGAATGGACTTACTCAACACTGCATCAGTGACAGACAGAAAAAAATGAAAGTTATGCCTTTCCATAACTACAGAGTTGTAAGAAGTGTGATATCCTCTTTAACATCATCAATATTGTATGACAGGCACTAGGACCACTGAGTACCTTGAATTTTCTTGAAGGTATTTCCATTGTTGGCTCCCCATAATATGACTGTGCTCCCAGGTTTCCACTTTTGAACTGGCATCTTCTTTATAAAGTACTTATCCAGGAATGAGATAACTGAAAGATAAAGAGGAGAAATAACAGGGAAATGGCTTATTGGCTGCCAAAGGCTGCAAAGAAAGGAGAGGAGGAAAGGTTGGAATGAGGAGAATTCAAATCTTCACTTAAGTCTTACCTAGAGGATGGTAGGGAGAGATCTGTAAATAAGGATGTACCACTTCATACAGATCTATCTTTTTGGTAAGACACAACTTTTATATTTAGTAAGAAATGGACAACCTCAGTAGCATAATGGACTGAGTCCCCATCTCTCTTGTTGGGCGGTTCCCTAGGATAACATACCCTTGATAACAGTGGACCTGTATATGCAAGAGGGGCAGCATCTATCTTGTACTGTTTGGTAAAGGTAGTCAAGAATGCCCAAGTTGATGTTGCACAAACATTGTACAAGGATATGTATCTGAGGAAACAACCTAAGACAGCACTGCTCTTGTTGAATAAGCCTTAGAGGTGCAAGGCAGCTTTCATTCTGGTGAGGCAGAGCAATAAGAGTTGAAAACAGTGATCCATCTGGAGAGGGTGATTTTAGAAACCTCCATGGCCACTTTAATTTGCAGAAAGGACATGAAAAGCTGGTCCAATTTTCTGAACTCTTTGGTTCTGCTGATGTAAATCCTCAGTATCATATGTACTTCATGTTATGTAGAACGTGTTCTGCTTTATTATGAGAATTTTGGGGAAAAAAGAGATGAAGTATTTCATTCAGGTTAGTCTCAGTGGCATGGGTTGGCATAAAGGATGGGTTGGTATGCAATGTTACCCTGAAATTATAAAAGGTCAGTTATGCAGGACAGACCTAAGAGGGCTGTAACTCTGATATTCTCCTGGCTGAAGTGATGATACCAAGAAGCCTGTTTTCTATGAGAGGAACTTGAATAGTGTGGATGAAGTAGGTTCAAAGAGAGCTTGGGTCAATATTTTTAAGATGAAGGAGAGATCCCAGGGAGACACATGTTCTTCAATTGCTAGTCTCAGGAGGAAGGTACCCTTCAGGAGGCCTTTGCTTTATTTATAGGTAGCCATTGATGGAGGGTGCATGCCCACATGAAAATCTGAGGTGGATACTATGTGAGCTTTTATGAACTAACTGAAGCCTTGTTTAAAAAGGTTGTATAAATACCTCAGGACAAAGAGAATGGGAACTAGCTGAATGTCAATACCTTCTTTGTTAGTCCAGCTAAAACAGCTCTACCAGCAATGTCTGTTTCAGAGTATTTTGGTCTGGGCTGTTGAGGCACAGACTTAAGGAACAGAATCGGTGTCAGGGCATCACTGACTGGGGTGTTAGGATTGAGAATGAGCTGAAGTTCTGGCATTGTTCACTTGACGAGGACATGAAAAGGTCTAACATTGGGTGTTGCATCTCTGTAAATTTGCCTTACTATTATGTTGTTCAGTAATCATTCATGAGGAAGGATGAGGGTCTACTAGTATGTTCGATTTACTTGTGGTGAACTGTCAGAAACAAGTTGTGCTGCAAAGCCCACTCTTGAAATTTGAGATCTTCATTGCACAAAGGAATTAAATAAGTAGTATCTTGTGTGTTGAAACACTACACTACAGCAATGTTTTCTGTTTGCACCACAAGTGGCCTCCTGGGGAGCATTACTTGAAATAATTTGAGAAACAAAAGCACTACTTTGTACTAGGAAGCTTTCTGTATTTTCTTTGGGGTGAACTAATTGCTACTTTAGAAGCATGAAGGAATGCAATTGTTTTGTGACTTCCAGCACCTGCCAAAGATCTGAGCAAAAGCCTTTGTATAAGTATTTTACAGGTAGATGCTAAATACTGGTAGCTTCAGCACTGGTGGGTTTGCCTGGGAACGAGAGGTCAGATGACCAGAAATTATGTCATAATGCATGCTATCCCAGCAGTAAAATTTTAGATATTATTTTGAGAAGTCCCTGATTGACACAGAGCATTCTGCATTCTGTCTTGGACCTGACAACAACAACAACCATTCACCACATCATCTGTCCTGCTCTAAGTAAGTTATTAGGGTATAGTAACTCTCTTAGATACAGTCTGGAATATAGAAAAGCTTAGTTTAGATTTTTTTTTCTTTATTTGTGTGAGCCTGTATTGCAATGTTATTTTAAATATTTCCTGTGGTTTTGAACTCTGATGTCACTGTGAATGTATATATTTAGTATTCTCTTGTTCTTTTATTATTTATTATTACATATATTTAAACCTTTCATTGTGGGCTGATCTGTGTAGAGATTTTTAAGTTTTGAGAGTATTTGCATATTTATTTGGTGACACTGTGTATGCCACTCCTAATAGCATTGCTCTTGGTCAAACTACCATTTGTATTAGTATTAATATTACACAGTAAGATTGGACACCCTTTGTTAAGGGCCCTAAAGTAACTGATAAGGCGTGACTGGTGGCATTGGTAACTATCTTATAATCTGGACAGAAGGGGGCATAACTAAAAAACACGTGCAAGCCTTTTCCAGGTGTGTGTGTGTGTGTGTGTGTGTGTGTGTGTGTGTGTGTGTGTGTGTGTGTGTGTGTGTGTGTGTGTGAAAGTCAAACCTCAAAGAATATGTGAGCAGGGACACGAAGCACTGGTTGGACAGAGAGAGTGCTGGAGGTCTTGGCTTGGTCACTTAGCTGAGATCTCAACTCTATAGCTGTGCCAATGGGGAGTCTTATGGGGATCTGAAGAAAGAGTGAGGAACCAGCCCAAAACTGACTGTGGTCTCTGTGCATTCTTAAGGGAAATTGCACTTGATGCAGAGAGCTGCATGTTGAAATAGTGTGTGTGTACCTGTTAACCTCCCAGTGAACTTCCCCCCACAGGTGTCAGTGGTGAGAATTGAGGCTCCTTGATTACTGGTTGGCAGTGGTGGATCATCATAGCAGACATAGCTTCATTTACTATCATTGGCTTTATATGTCATGGCTGTCTCTCAGGGTCTGCTCCCAATGTCAGAAATGGTTGCTCTTCTGACATTGGTACCCTACAAATTTTCACCTGCATCAGGTTTAGCCATCCTGTCCTGGTTGCCAACACACAGATTTTGATTGCCCAGGTCCACGCTATCTTAAATCTTGAATTTAGGATTTCTATGGGATCCAGGTGCTTAGTACAGTCTTGTCCTGAAGATATATCCCACATCTTAGGGAAGATGCATCCATGGTGAGTACATATGTGGGCTAGTGACCTGCAAATGGTAAGTCTGTGAAGGCCACTTTAGTTTCTTCCATAAAATCTGTAAGCCTTAGCATTGTGTCTCAACATGTCAACACATCTCAATGTCAGTGGCCACCGCGATGACCAAAGCATCAGCCATACTGTAAATAATACAGATAATGTAGTTCATAAGGATGGAGGATGTGGCAACAAGGTCCTTGAGCTTTTCCTTCTCATTCTCATCTGTCTGGTTCTTGGGCAGGTAGTTTATTTAGTCCACAAAGTCCCTTTTGAAATAAACCTGGATCAGTGTTCTACTGATAATCAAGTATCCCCAGTGAAAAGGCAGAAGACATAAGAATGCACTACCCTAGCCTGTTGCTCCTCCTATAGTCCAAGTCCAGTACATGGTCATTGAGGGCTGAGGCATAGGAGCCCATATATGGGCTATTGTACAAATAACAGCATTCAGCATGGGGATCTTTGACCAGACTGACCTCTCCCTAGGAGGAGTGCAATATTTTGTCAGCCTTTCTAGGTATAGTGGAGCCACTGTATCAAGATTAGCATGAGCTGTTCTAGTGGCAGCTTTTAGAATGCCTACCAGGAGTGGTACCACAGAACAGATTTCAAGACTATAACAGCATGCTTTATGCTACCTTCTCTACATTGATGTGATGTGGTGTAGGCTACTTTTTTTCTTCTTGCACTAGCTGGAGAAACTTTCCAAGCTTGGAGTCTTCAGGGGGAGATGCAGGGAGGCTTGCCTCCTCTCCTTATTATCTTTGTCAGGGATGAGGATGGGAGCTCTTCTGGCAGGAACCAGGTGTCTGGTCTTGCTTAGAACCTTTTGGGTTTTTTAGGCTCTGATTTAGATGATAATGCGGGATATTTTTCAGTTGAAGAGGATATAAAGCCAATGCCAGTAAATGAAGCTATATGTGCAATGCTGAATACTATGACTGAGGTGGTATCTGCTCATCAGGTTTCAAATGCATTGATGATAACTGCTGAATCACTGCTGGCCTTAATGGCAAACCAGCAAGTCAAGTCAGAAATATCTCAATTTGCAGACAAATTTATCAGCAATATGGAATAATTAAAAATAAGCATTTCTGCAGCAGGCTGCACCTCTGCACTCACGTCTACATGTATATACCAACTCTGAGATCATGAAGAAAGGGGAGCCATATGATCTCAATATATAACACTGTTCCCCTTCATCCATGATAGTAATTGTTCAGTTAGCTCTGGACATAGTTAACTATCCACCAAGAGGGAAACTTGATAAGTGAAACTAGACACTATACCCCTTAATGAGTTCTTCCTCGAAGATAGGGACCATATCCATTCTGGGAGTTTGGGGAAAGCAATAATCTGTTGTAGAGGATCAGAAAGAAATAGGAGATGGAGTGGGGAAAAAACTGTGATGAAGAATATCTTATGTGTGTTTTCATTTTATTGTGTTTATTTTCAAGTTATTGTTCCCTGTTATAGTACATAATTTCTTATTTTGTCTGTGCATATTTTCATTATTGTGAAGGTTATCCGTTTTTCTTTTCTTTTTTTTTTTTTTGTGATGCTTTCACCTGGGCTGTACTGGCAAATGGTCCAGTATGATCAGTGCAGTCCTTCAGCCATTTAGGCAGAGTTACCTTGCTGACTGGCTTACCCAATTTTCCAGCAGAAAAAGAAACAAATAGTTGATTTGATTTTTGTATGTCTTTTGTTCTGTGAAGATAGACACATAATTGTCTATGAACATCAAGTAAATGCAAGGAATATTCCCCTTTGTTGGAAAAATTTGGAAAGAAAACTGGCAAATTTATTGACTGATTGATGCTAGACTCTGATACTACCTTGTATAAGAAGAAGTTTGTTCGCAAAGAAACAATATCCTTGTGGAAAATCAGATAAGAGGGTTCAGAGGATAAGGCCTGAATCTCTGAAATTGTTCTAGCAGAGGTATTGGCTACCAAAAACAGTGTCTTCCAAGAGAAAAACTTCAGATCACATTCCATAGAGGACTCAAAAGGAGACTGTATTATAGCCTGCAGCACTAAATTCAGATCCCAAAGGGATATTGGGTCTTTGAAAAGGGGGGTTTCAACAAAAGTGTGCCTCTTAGAAATTATTTACAAAATCTAGGAGAGGCTAAGGAACGCTGATCTAAACCATTGTGGAAATTAGAAATCGCAGCTAATTGTAATCTAATGGTAGAAGGGGAAGCACTAGCATGGAAAAGAGAGGCTAAAAAGTCTAAAATATGCTCTATCAAAGCCAAAAAAGGATTAATATGTTTTTCATGGGCCCAAATGGTAAACCTCCTCCATTTGCTAGAGTATAGTTTATGAGTGGAAGGTTTATGGGCCGACAAAACGATGTCCTGTACTGGGGAGGAAATATTAGGATGCCTGACAACTAATGGAATTGGAGGAACCATGCTGTCAGCTTGAGGTTCAAAATGTCTTGATAAAGAAGTCCATCTGGATGGGACAGAAGTTCTGGAACCGGGGCTGCAATCTAAGGTTGTCAAAGCAGATAAGGCCAAAGGAGGAGGAACCAAATCTGTCGAGGCCAAAAGGGTGCAATGAGGATTACTGTGCTTTTCAACCTTAGTGCTTTCTGTAGGAATTTTGGGTTTAGAGGTGTTGGGTGAAACGCATACAGGAGACTGGGGGCCAATTGTGGAGGAGAGCATCCCCAGCAGACTTCACCAGAGGGGGAATCAGGGAGAAGTATTTGGTGCACTTGTTGTTTAGGGGAGAAGCAAACAGGTCACAGCAAGGTTGACCCCACTAACTGAAAATCATTTTCACCACTTTTGGATTGGAAGACCACTCATGAGGCTGAAGGATACATCTGCTCAGCTTGCCTGGACTCACATTGGAACTCCCCAGAATGTGCATTGCTATTAGAAAGCAGTTGGAAGAGATCGCTCCTGCCACTCTCTGAGGGCTTCTCAACAAAGGGGATACGACTTGGTTCCTTCCTGCTTGTTAATGTACCAAACTTCTGACATATTGTCTGTTTGAATTGCAATTGTCCCCTTTGGAAGAGCTGTCTGAAAGGCCTGCAATGCTAGAAGCACTACTCTTATCTCCAGGACATTGAGGTGCAAGTTGGCCTCTAATGGGGAGCAAGTGCCTTGGACAGTCTTGCCCAGAACATGCCCCCCACCCCATCTAAGAGGCATCCGTGGTCACTATGGCTGTGGGCTCTGGAAGAACAAAAGAGTAACCTCGAAGAATTTGATCAGAATCCATCCACCAAACAAGATTCCTTTTGCAGTAATTGATGATCAGAATTTGGTCTGACAAAGGTTGGTGGAGGATAGACCACTGAGAAGCTAGTAGGCATTGCAGAATTCTCATATGAAACCCGGCTAGAGGTACTAGAGTTGTTGATCCTGTTATGGACCCTAGAGCTGACAAAACTAGTAGTGCAGGAACCCTCTTTCTGCAGATTATCTTTTAACTTGTACCATAATTCTTTGAAGCCTCTCTGGAGGAAGGAATGCTATAGTTTTCTCTGTATTTAGTACAGCCTCTATGAATTCCAAATTTTGTGTTGGTGTCAAATGAGATTTCTCCAGGTTTACTGTAATCCCCAGATGGGCACAGATGTTGAGAGTGTAATCCCTGGCTACTATTAATTGATGCCTGGTTGAAGCAGTTATGAGCCAGTCATCCAAGTATGGAAACACCTGGAGTCCTTGCAGTCTCAAGTGAGCAACTATTACTGCTATGCATTTGGTGAACACCCTGGAGACTGTGGTGAGACCAAAGGGCAGTACTCTGAATAGTTAATGACTGGCTGCCAACCAGAAGCGGAGGAATTTCCTGGAGTGTTTGTCCATTTTTATGTGGTAATACACATCCTGGAGATCTATCGAGCACATCCAATCATCTTTCTTCAAAAAGGGAAGAACTGACTGTACCGTGACCATCTGGAATTTCATTTGCCAAACTGATTTATTCAGCACTCTGAGATCCAAAATTGGTCTCTACTGCCTTGTCTTTTTTTGGCACTAAAAAGAATCTTGAGTAGGTTCCAGATTATTTCTGGTCTGGCATGACTTCTTGGATGACTCTCTTGACCAGCAGTTTTTGAACTTCTTGCATTGCTGAGTCCCTCTGATTGTGTGGAACATCAGGGATTTTTCTTGTATACAAGGGGAGGATGAGAAAAGGGAATGATATAGCCTCTGGATATGATCTGTTGTACCCAGGAATCTGTTATTATGTTTAGCCAGACATTTAAGTGCAAGGGCAAGCATCCATCAAGTAGAGCTCTTTCTATAGAATTCTGACAAATCTCCAGCACCAACACCCCCACCCTGGGCATGACAGAGTCAGTATCAGTTATTGATTCCCAGTCACTTCTGGCTTGCTCCTCCAGTAAGTTGCTAACTGAACCAAAGCTGCCTGGGAAAAATCAAAGTGAAGACCTGTACACCTTGAACTGTCATAAGTCAGCTATGTTTTCAGTTATATACACCAGGGGAGATGGGTAGTTAATTTGTTTAGCAGAAGCCACGCTATCAAAGCATGAACTCTCACTGTCTTCTGTAGGTTACATTTTTATGGTGTAGTCACTGTTTCCTCAAGTCTAATCAGCACCCATCAACCTAGTCTTCAGCATTAGAAGCATTTGTTGCTATTCATACTCACTGGACTGAGTCGTAATCAAAGAATCATAACCACAAAAAAAGGACTGAATGACCCACCATGTCCATCTATCTATTTGATTATGAAGTAGGACATCCACAAATGATCCTCTGTATCAATCCAATGTTTTTTTTTTAATTTTGCATCACTCTTTTTTCAACTAACTCCTCACAGAGATAGTGCCACATACTTAGCATACTTTTTATGAAATATTTCTGCTTAATATTTTCCTTAAACAGCCCAGTCATTACCATATGTATTGTCACGCCTTGATTTCCTTTCATTTGAAGGATACTTTATACTGGAATATAGTTTATATTTGTAAAGAACCTGAAGGTCTTAATTATGTACTACGCACCACATTCCAGTGAGCAAATGTTCAGTCATATCCTCTACTAACAGTGCAGTTGTTTTTTGAGTTTATAATCTTTCTTGCCTCTACTGATCTCATTTCATTTACCCACATATTGCTGATATAATGCCTCCAAAGCCTTACTCCAGACATATTTTTAAGATATAAGATAGTAATAAAGCTTGTCTGTTTTTTCATTTTGTGTTTTTGATGCTTTGTTTCCATCTATTATCAATCGTATCTTAGTGTCCTTCCTTTATATCCATAACAATATTGAGAAGGAGATCAGGACATTTCAGGATAGCACTATCTAGACTGCAGATGGAGGCTACCGTTCCTGACCCAACACTCAGAACATATATTCCTGCCAGCGCTGTTTCTGCATGTGAATGTTCATACAGGGACTCCCCAATGAAGAAGTTCTCTTGTGTTCCCCATGCTCAGTGGTGCAGATTTGGAGGTCTGGTTTGCAATAATGATGACATGGAGTTGATTAGTAGACCAGGTGCCAGAGAGCCAGCAGTTAGGGAGGACTGAGTGGAATTCCACCAGCTCTTCTTCTCTGCAGACAGTGCAGGACTTCTTCCACCTGATTACAGTCATTGATGAAGGCCAGGTGTTCCAACATGGCCTCCCTATTTGTGTTGGCAATTTGACATAGTTTTACTTGTGCTAATGCTAGCCATTGCTGTTTCTTGTGCTCTTCGTTATCTTCAAGTATATGAAACCTAGAACCCCCAATAAATGCTCTTATTGACAGAATCCCTTTCCTTCTATGGTACCCACATTGGTGTCTTCCTCTTTGACACCAAAATACATGGATTGATAAATATCTGGTGGAATGAATGCTGCTATCTCTTTGTCTAGGCCTTGGTTCTCCACAGATCTCTCCATATAGTCTACACTACTGATAGACTTCCCCAAATGTACTTAATGCAGTAGATCATGAAAATGACTTGTCCAGTTGTGCAAGAGAGAAGAAATTATTGCTTAGACCACTGTGTTCTTTTGCCAGTGTTCTGTGACTGTGGATTTTGTATATGTATAAGTTTGGGAGGGGACAAAACTGCTTTGAGCTGTTCTGATTCTTTCCACGTTAAGGGCAGCTTTTGAGGTTGTGCAACATAGCATTTCAAACTCAGCTTTCATGTTCTGAAATTTAAAAGAAGCCCACCAGTACCATGATCATCTTCATGCAACTGTTGATGTTAAATGCACCAGGCTCGCTAGAATTTATTAAGAGATGTGAAACATACAAACAACACATGGCACACTGCTAGTCCTAGGATAGAAAACGTAGGTCTTCAGTACGTTTACAACTGAACAACCCTAAAACCAGAGTGGAACACAGAAACTAGGCTAGTGAACCATAAAAAATACCTGTGATGTTAACAGTTCAAATCCTAAAACATATCAGTCCCCAAACTGCCCCCAAAAAGTTCTAGCAAGTTTTCAATTAACTTACAAATCTGCAGGCAGGTTCCATTTTGTGTAAGACTAGTAGAAAACTGGAGAGTGGGGGATAAGGTGGGTAAAAGCTGTTATAGTGACCAGAATGGGGGGGGGATAAAAGGTGGCATAATAATTACAAACTCAATGAATATAGAGACAGCAGAGGTTGTGTTACACTAAGAATATATGGAAGGAAATGAGCTTACTCTATCAGGCATCAGCAAACACATTGCAATAAGAGGTCAGGTGAAAAGCTGGAATTTTAGGGCAATATCCAAGGGCAAGAAATAGATACGTTCTTAAAATATATACAAATTGTGAAAGAAGTTAGATACATATATATATATATAAAGGAGTATAGTGGCTATCACAGTCAGTTTAATGTAAAATCCCTAATTAAAGCCATGTATTAGGCAAACACAACAATAACCTGTTTCACATAAAAGGCCTTTTATTTAATATATTTATTTTACTTGATTTTGTAGCTCATATTCTGACTGATCACAGGATCTTGATCACATCACTGAAGGACATTATATTGTTACGTTTATTAGAATGGAATAAATGAAGAGAGAAAGACAGAGATACAAGGAAGTGTACTACAGAATGACATGCTCTTGTAGAGTGTGTACATAAGTGGCTGCATGCTACAATGAGGCAGTAACTTATGGTACGGTGATTTACAGATAACAGGGCAGGAAATGAGACAGGAACACTCAGTATTCCGTTAGTTCTGGTCTCTGTGGAGTTGCTCCATTAAGACATATAAGAATCACAGGAAATACTACACTAAGTAATTTTGGAGTCTATGGGGGCAGCTGGTAAAGGAAGACGTCAAGATAATTGACAGTTCACAGCCAGCTGAAGGAATGAAGGCCCATTCCATAATGGAATTGTGCAAACAAGCACAAGGAAACACGCCCTAGCCAATGGAGTGAGACAATGTGAAACACAGTGAATGATCCATAGGAGACCAAAGAGTTTGCTTTCCTGCTGAGCAGAGTGATAGGAGAAAGGAAAAAGTGGTACCAAGGTATACACTAAGATACTTAAACTGCAAAACTGACTTTTAAAAAGTTCAGTGTGTCCAAGGATGCCATCCTTGTATGGAGTTACTAAATCTGATTTATTTATTTAATTAGATGGAGTCACTAAGTATGATTGATGTATTTAATTAGTCATTTATTCATTCATTCAGTCGTGTATTTCTATATTAATTATTAATTTAACTTATGTATTATTAAATAGGTTAACCCTTTTGAGAAAGTCTCATTTTCAGAAGGGACCCAAGGGCAAATATATACCTACATACAAAGCTCAAGAAACACGGATATAACTAACACAGATGAAAGACACAGCATTGTATATATGCAATACGGTTTATATCATATGTTTTAGAAGCATTAAATGGTTTATATAAGAATTAATGCAATGTACAATGGGATAATAGAAAATATCTACGTATAATGTTGGAAACTTGTAATCTTTACCAGAAATGTGCACATCCAGTTTCTAATATTGTTTATATACAGTGAAGAGTTCAGATGAAAGAAAATTTGTACAAAAAATATTAAGCTAGGAGACGATAACAAGAGAACAGGTTCAAAGTTGGGAGTTGGACTCGAAATGTGACAACGATTATTAATGGGTCAGGCAGACATGATACTGGAAAGACAGCTATTTGTAGTAGACATAGTATAACTAATAAGTTGAAACAAATGGGTAGCTGAAAGGTAGAGGGATGGTAGAATATTGTGGAAATATTAAGGCTGTGGTAGGAGATGGGAGAAGTGTACAAGAGGAAGGAAGTTAGGGGATAAGCTAGAGAAAGTGAAGAAAGAAGTTACTGAGATACCAAGTTATTTTTTGTGTGGAATAGAAGGGTATCAGAGGTGTAGTTATAAAAAGGTACTAAGGTTTTGGAAAAGGTCTTAGGTTCATGCTTTAAAGACTAAGTAACTTGGTATGGTTCTTAGTAGGACTAGTATTTATTCCCTTCCGTAAGTAGTTAGATACTTGGTGCCTTCTTCCTTATATTTCTGATAGATCTATTGACATTTTGGTAGTGCTGGTTGATTGACTCAGTGACTCCAAACAAGGATGGCATCCTTAGACACACTGAACTTTTTAAGTCTGGTGGTTGTGTGCCACTGCAGTTTGTGGTTCAGAGCTGGGCACTGTTATTTGTGTATTATCATATAGGCAAATATCAGATGTATGTAGCTTTGTCTGTTTTTCAAGGATATCCAGTTCAACTGGTTTAGTAAAGAGCAATAATGAATGCCTGCCCTTTAGCCAGCTACTACTTTTTCAGATTTAATACGGGTGGAGTTCATGTTGGCATATACTGACTTTTGGGGATTGCCATTTGCAACAGACGTATACAAAGGTTGAGGCAGCAGTAGTGACTTAGAAATTCTTTTTTTCAGTCTAGTAGTAAAGTATTGCTTATTCTGTATAAAAGCATCATTTTTTGTGGAGGTCTTGATTGCAAAGTTTATGAGTTCCTGGAAGTTTAGTTTATGGTAAATACTGTGTCCCAGGAGCTTGGTATAGTGGAATATTTATTTATTCTTTTGTTGGCCATGTAAATGGATTTACCATGATAGCCCTCTCACTTCGACCCCCATTAAAGGTCCTGCTGTTTCTTGGATGATTACACATGGTTGCTGTGTACTTTTTCCTTGTTGAATACAAATAACTAGGACATTTTTATTTAGAATTAGCTTTGTCTGGTTGATCCATTGGTTGAGTCGGTTCAAACTGACTTGTAGTTCAGAGATTAGGGCTGGAGGGTCTCTGGCTGATGTATTAATATCGAGTCATTGATGTATTGTTTAATCTGGACCTTTCCTCTACAGGTAAATATTGCTGACATGAATATCAAACAGTATTGCTCTTTTCATAGCAAAATTGATGTTTTAGGTTTTAGAACTAGCCAGCTGTTAATACATAAGAGATCTATACCTAGTATGGTGCTAATTTTGACAGGAGAGTGGTCAGCTCTCAGGAACACTTTGCCATACATGAAGAACACCGTGTAGCTCTTGGTTTTAAGTAGTGAGAAAGTTTAAGGATATAGTAAACTACAAAGGATCTAAGACTGATGTCTGTGATGATCAAAACATGTAGGGCATAACAGGAGACAAGGGGCTAGATGGTGATTATTCAGTTACACATTTGAAGGAGTAGTGTCCCAGAGGGTTACCAAATTAGGCAGTGCATTATGGTTCCTTTAGTAAGATCATGTGAGAGAATGAGTCAAGGAACCAAGGTCTGTGAATAAAGTTGCTGCTAGTCTCCCTTTCTCCATGTTCTTGGAAGAGTAATCTGTGGCTAAAAAAACAGAGAAGCAGCTGTGTTCTTGCTAGGGTGAAAACCACTTTGCTCCTTTCAGAGTACACCACACTGGATATTTGCTGGTTTTGGTGGGAGGCAGTCAGTGCCTCAGACAGCTTAAGATGAGGAGAAAATAGGGAGATGAGGTAATAAGTACTATAAAAGCAGAATGATAATGGATTGTTTACAAAGTCCAGGAAATAAACCATTGAGTAGGAAAGTATGACAGAGTGTAATGTCACTAAGCATGCTGTATACTTCGAGAAATAAGGTGGAGGACATTCAACAAGGCCTACTACAAGAAATGAGCTGTTTATTGAAAGTCTAAGGATGATAGAAAACTAGACATAGGCGTAAGATTACAACAAATGATCTTCCTGTACCAGTATAATGAACCAAATTCGCAACCCTGAAAGCCCAGTGGGGTTTGAGCAAATAGTTATTAACAAAACAAGGATTTATTGTACGGTTGCTTACTGGCCAGATGCATAACTTCATTACAAAACTTTTTTTTTTTTTTGGGGGGGGGGGTCTGATTCAGGAGATTTGTTTGTTCTGGAATAATAGATATCTTGATTTAATGTGTAATTACAGTTTTGGCAAATTTTCCTCAATCAGATTGCACACCCATTTATTTATATCCTAATCAAAAATTGTCCCTAAATTCATTAGGTTCTTAATTGGATAGGGAGGCCTAATATGCATTTAATATGGGTACATTAGAATTTTTCTGATAAGGCAACATTATGCTTAGGAAATGAATGAGGGCATAGTTCAGTATTGTCTTAGGACAAGAAAGCAGTAAGTTTAAAAGTTAGAGAACAATGACATGCTTATAACTTTCTGCTAACACACACACACACACACACACACACACACACACACACACACACACACACACACACACACACACACACACACACACACACACACACACAGAAAAAGCTAATACAGATACTTGGTACTAGGTATTTTAGTGTGCACTGAGCATAAAAGTGATGAGTTTGTCAAAACAATTCTTGCAGACTCATTTTTGGATTGCTTTCTTTCATTGGCTTGCTTGCATGTTCATATATATGTCTGCACGGATTCTTATAACCAGTGTCAGAGAGATACAGACATGGAAAATCTATCTCAGAGCAGATGACACAAGTCAAAAAGCATGGATGTTTCCAAAGAGGAGTTGGAAAGAGGACAAGGCTGAAAAAGATAAAATACCAATTTATAGTTTGGGGAAGGCAAACTTTGTAATAGGAGATGAGGTCTGAAGAAAGCAGGAAGGATAAGAGCACAGCAAATGTTCTGTTAATAGCAGAACAATATGAGACAGTCAGGAGAGCTAGTCGATTCAGTTCTGTCATACAAGTACCAACAATCACAGGAGGTAGAGCTATCACCTCTGAGTAGACTGATATAAAGGCCCTGCCTGGAAGACTGGGCCACATAACAGTGACCACGGTGCATATCAGAAACAAACATAGCAGAGGTGTTCAGGAGGAAGACAGCAAAAACTCTTCATCCCTGTCAAAATATCTGAATGTTACAAGATGTATCCTGTAACAACCATGGATTAGTGGTATGGAATAGAGACATAGAGACCCTTAAATATCTCACAAATATAGGGAATGATATTTATGTGTGTGTGTGTGTGTGTGTGTGTGTGTGTGTGTGTGTGTGTGTGTGTGTGTGTGTGTGTGTGTGTGTGTGTTTATTTTATTTACATTTGTTCATTGGTAGTACTGCGGTGGTGGTGCTGCAGTAGCGTTGTTGCCTCACAGTAAGACGTTGTCCTGTTCGATTCTCAGCTAAAGCGTCTTCTGTGTGGAGACATGCGTGAATGGGCGTACCTTCAAGGAGCTCTATACTATATAGCCTATGGCTAATTCAGAACTGCAGCTAGGTTGTCAGTGTCAGGGGCCTTGTGCAGTTCCGTAACCTGGTACCCCCCTCAAATCTGAAGTCTACCATAAAACCATAAAAAGCAAAAAAAAAAAAAAAAGATCACTGGAACTGTAGCAAACTACTTGCTACAGATGTATGAATCAGCTTGCTACAGTTAAAATACCACATGTAAATCTCATTACTATATTTGCTGACACAGCAAACAATGACAGGCACTGGGAGCCGATGGTCAGCTATAAGGGTAGCCAACCTCCCCCCAAGAAAGTAGTCTGACATAGGTGCAGAAGATCAAGTAGAGCACTGTTTAGGGTATTTAGTCCAGTGAATTTCTCGTTTAGGAATCGTTTGGGCTTTCTAGTTAAAAAAGACTCTTAAAGATGTACATGTTGAAGAAACCTCTGTATTCTAGCATGGTCTAATGAGGGAAGTATAAAGAAGAATTATGGCTTACTTTTCATATATCAAACTCCCAACAAACTTCTACTCAACTTTAACCTTAAGCAGTTAATACAACTGCCTATGTGACCTACCCTCATTACTAACAATCATTCCCTTCTAATCATCCCAGACAACCCTGGTCTAATCTCAAATATTATAATTCACCATACTTCTATTAGTGACTATTGCAAAAGAGGCTTCACAATACAAAACCCCACAACAAAAATTTCCTCCAAATTAATCTCAGTAAGGTCTAAGACAGAATCAAACAACAAAGAATGTTAAGAAGCCTTTTCCAACACAGGCCATACTTTCATATTAAACCTAAATCACCCCAACCTTGCCACAAATGTTCTCACCAGTACACTCAGATCCCTCCAGGACACAGTCTTCCCTATAATTTTTTTGACTGTATAAACCAGAAAGGAAATGATTGGCTAACTCCTGAGTTTAAATCCGTTTTACACCTTAGAGATGGTACATAGCAGGCATGGAAGAACAACCTCTCTTCTCCTAACTAGCATCAATATATCCAACTTAGAAACCTCACAAAATAACCAACAACACAAAACCCAATATATGAAAACATTTCAAAGAGCCTTACTAAATCAGTAAAACAGTTCTGAAACGAAGTAAATTGACCTACACTCTCTCTCTGACTTCCTCTCTGAATTCTCCAACCTACATACTCTCTCACACTCACACTGACTCATACTGAGCCCCACTTCCCCCAGAACCACCTCTCTACATTCCTCAATTTTACTTTAAACAAGCCCAAAGAACAGAATTTGAACCTCTTCTATAGCAAGTAAAAACTAGCAACCTCCTGCAAAACATCTTCATTCCCTGCAAACACAAAATATCATGCAATGTATATGAAAAATATTCATTATCATTCCATCACCTACTGCAAATAGGCTAAAGCTCCGATTCCCTACCTTGGTTTCAAAGGTACCTCACTAATCTTCACTTCTCTGTCAATATTTGCCAGTCATTCAGACTTCACAAAGGAGTACTACATTATTCCATGCTTGTTCCTCTTCTATTCTCCATAATTTATATGTTAAATAAACTTCCCCTTGCCCTACCTCATCACCCTCTCCTACTCTTCACAGATAACATGGTACTAGTTCTCACAAACAAATCAGTACCCAACTTTCAGAAAGACCAGCAATCATATTTTCTATCCCTAATCCACTACATCTCTAACAAAAGCCACCCCTTCCTCCTTGACTCCAAAAACAAAATGAAAATGATGATTTCTGGCACCAAACAGAAACTTTTTACACATCTATGACCACAATATCACCTCTACAGAATATACTACCTCTTTTAAACACCTTGGTATTTGGATGGAGCCTTCCCTTAACTTACCCATCCACCTTTACTACACAAGCAAAAAAAGATAACTCTCTATATCTCTCTCTCCTGTTGTGGGCCAATAAAATCTTTCCCACCTTACCAAAACCTGCAAAACAGTGAAAGGCAAAGGGCATTCTATTTCCCATACATGAACATGGCCTCGCCTCACAACCTCAGCATCAAAAACAGATTCATAGGTTCATAGGTAGATACTAGGCTATTGGCCCAAGGTTCTACGTAAGCCTAGCCAGCAAGGTTCCATAGCTTACGCCACACAAGAAAGTTAATTTTCTGTGCCCCTGTCGAGCAGAGGCACAGAAGTGATCCCCGGGGTGTATTTCCTACTTCCCATCACTCATCAAGATTTTTCTTGAAGAGTGCTAATGAAGAACTTTGCTTGACATAGATGGGTAGCTTGTTCCAGAGTAAAGGAAGTCTCTGGGACAGGAATCTATCTCTCCAGCATGTTCTGTTTATTGTGGTGACAAGATTTAGGTCCCTAGAGCATGTAGCATGGAGGGATTGGGATTTCTTTAGGTGTAGCATGTCCAACAGCTCTGGATTTGACATAGCTTTATATGTTAGGCAGAGATCACCTCGGAGTAGGCGATATGCTACAGAGTAAAGCTGGAATTTTTTGAGGCGGTCAGTGTAGAGCATTTGTTTCAGGCCAGTAATCCTCTTTGTGAGGTACTTCTGTGGCCTTTCCAGCTGCTGCAGATGTCTTGTGAGGTACATTCCAAAAGGGGCGTTGTACTCTATAATGGGTCTAATGAGTGATGAGTAGAGTGGTACAATGACCTCTTTTTTCCTGGATGAGAACCCTTTTATGATGAGATGTGCCATGTAGAAGGACTTCCTGACTACTGTGGTGATGTGACTATCAAAGGAGAGACTACTGTCCAGCTGGGTCCCAAGGTCTCTTATCACGCATTCAGTGTTAAGTAGATTGCTGCCTATGTGGTATTTCATGGGTACATAGTTTTTACCAAAGGGGATGACACTGCACTTTTTGGCATTGAGCTTGAGGTCATGACTCTGACACCAGTCATCTGTCTCAGTGAGGCCCTTTTGTAGGATGTCCACATAATTTGGGGATTTGACTATGGCTCCTAGTTTGCAGTCATCTGTGAACTTCGTCAGCCAGAGGCCTTCTGTGTTAGCCTGTACTTCAGAGAAGTAGATACCAAACAGGAGAAGTCCCAGGATGGAACCCTGTGTTACTCCACTTGTCACTGCTTTGAGGTCAAATTTTGGAGTCTGCAACTTTTACATTGTGGGTTCTTTCAGTGAGCCACTTGACAACCCATCTTGTGATGTAGGGATTTATACCTAGTTTAGTGAGTTTAGCTATAATTCCAGAATGGGGGATGGTGTTGAAAGCCTTAGCGAGGTCAAGATAGGCTGTGTGAACCACCTTACCCTCATCCACGGCTTTGGTGACTGCTTCAAAGAAGTTGATCAGATTCAGGAGGCATGATCTGCCTTTCACAAACCCGAACTGAGTGGGATCCAGAGTTTAGAGGTTACCAATGTCTTTGTTTATGAGTTCCATGATGATACGTTCCATGGCCTTGCAGACCAGGCTCATCAGGCTAATAGGTCAATAGTTCCCAGGCTCAGTGGTGGCTCCCCCTTTGTGGAGTGGGGTAACTGTTGCTGTGCACCATTCAGTGGGCAAAAAGCCTGATGTGAGGCTATTATTGAACATGGTGCTTAAGTGGGGAGCCAGTTCATTCTGAAGTTCCACACACATTCAGATAGTACCTAAGAAAATTAGAAAATGTATTACCCCATCCCCTAAAAATGAACACCACTGCAAAACACTGAAAAAAGCAAAATGGCTCCCTATAAAACAAAGGGTTGGCCTTTTCCTAGGATCCCAGTTATTCAAACTCCATCTCAACCAGTCTTTCCCTCCCCATCAGCTAAAGTAATTGGACCACCTTCCTCTTATAGCCTCAGAAACCACAATCACTTTGCTTCCACACTGCAACTGTCAAAAACTAAACCCCATTATACATATCTCTGCTTCTCTATACTAGATAGAAACTAATGGGAAAGTATTCCATCATAAATAAGTCACCTTATCTTACTCTAAATGTAAAACTTAACAAAAGGCCCACCTCCTTTCATCAGCCAGATATCATTGCTTCTCATCCAGCTACTATCACCTAATGTGAGCTACATCACTCCCGTTCTCTTATTAGTAGCACTCTTACTGTCCCTCATATGGTACTTTCGATTACATCAATCTACACTTCTCATTCACATAATCTTTTGCTTAACATTATTTTTATTTCTAACTACTTACGATCTCTAACACCCTTCACTCCATTCAACTATCATCCCCACTTAAACAGCACTCATCTTTAATTCACAAATATAGATACTCACACACACACACACACACACACACACACACACACACACACGCACGCACGCACGCACGCACGCACACACACACACACACACACACACACACACACACACACACACACACACACACACACACACACACACACACACACACACACACACACACACACACACACACACACACACACACACACAAGCACACGCATGCACACACACACCCCTCTTTTCTAAATAAGATTTGTCTTGATTTATTATAACTAATATATATTACAGTTGTATAACCTTTGCACTTATATTAACTGATAATGATATTTTACAGATATATATTTTCATTATACATTTGCCATCTCACTAAATGCAGTTTGGACTTTCATTGTATTCCTTGACTAAGACTGAAAGTGGTCACTTGTGATCACTGCTCTATCCCCTTAAACAAATTTTAAATAAAATAAATAAAAATAAGTACATACATGCATAAACAAATAAATAAATAAAGTTTATGCCTTTTGAAATTAGCTGTGCCAAGTTTGAAGAGATTTTCTGGCAGTGCTCTGGCATCTGGGGATAAATCTCTGACTATGTCCCAAGTGACCCAGATTTGCTTAGCATCTCAGGCATCTAAGGCACTGGCAATGGAAGATAGGGTGCCCATCCTGGAAGTGGAAGAGGGTGGGATGCATGAATGGAACATACAACATGGTTAGATTTCCCTGGCAGAGACCTTGGAAACAATTGTGGAGGGCTTTCCGGTGGATGGTGCAGCATGCCAATATCATCTCCTTGTGGAAGTGAGGACCAGATCAGCATGGCCCATTTACTCCAAGCATCACCAGCAAGGTGTTACTGGGGCATGAACAGGACAGGGGCAAAGACAGGCAAAACACTCCTAGCAGCAGTATGACATGAGCCCTGAATGCCTTGATCTCCTCACCAGCTTTACCCCTTATTCAAAGCTAGCTGGAGGGAGACCAGGAGGTATAGATAGAAGCAGTGATCATGGCAAAGGTCAGCTGATGGTCAATTGCGAGAGACAAAAAAACAGAACAAAAAAGTTTGAAGAAATTTCTTAACTATGAGTAACACAAGGTGGTTAAAGAACAGTTTGTGGTCAGTGAAGATTTCCTGATCTTACAGAATCATTTACCAGGTAAAGCAATGTTACATTTTTTGGCACTAAGCTTTAGCCCATAGTTAGTACAATAGGTATTAGTCTGATCATGTCTGTTTTAAAGTATGTAAGTATCCAAAAGCAAGCATACGATGGCACCTGAGCTGTCTAGCTGGGGAGTCTCATTTTTATTGGAAACCCAGAGGGACAATATGGAAATCACATGCATGCACACACACACACACACACACACACACACACACACACACACACACACACACACACACACACACACACACACACACACACATATACAAAGGCACACGTAGTAGGAGAACAGCATAGGGAAGTTATAGTAACAATCTGCCATTTCTTACAAAAGGACAACACTTATACAGTAGAGTGGTGTACACAACACAGACCAATATATGACCCCAAAATGAAAGTATGCATGAAAGAGGTCAGGAGGCAGAAAAAAATGAAAAGCGGTATGGTATAAAAAGATGAAGCAACCCACGAAGCAGAAACACTCGCTGCATCTCTAAAAAAGGACAGTATCCAAAAAGCGTGTGTGGAGGTCAATATTAAGAAGGGAGGCAGGAGACACAGACAAGGAAGTCACAAGGACAGGGGCACAGGGGAAAAAGGGGTACACAGATCATGGCAGAAGAAATGATGAAGGGGCTGAATTAAGTGTAACAATCACCAAGGAATAATGGAATGATGATGGAGCAGAGCAGGCTATGTTCTTTCTGCAACTTTTACATAAAGATTATATTGCTCACCATGATTAATTTTTGACAATACAGATTATGGCAACACGGGGGAGGAGACAGAGGAGGGTGTAGATCAGTTATCTGCCACAAAATGTGGATTTCCAACTATAGTATTAGTGGCTGTGGCCCAGCAAAAGACTAAAGTTTCTGAATATCTAGCGAGGCTAAAATAGCATTATGCCCTACATAGCAGTCCTGTCTGTGAGGACTGGCATGAAGTCTGTTGCAGATCTAGCAGCTCGCACTGGTGAAACACAACAGGATCAATAACATGGAGGAAGGAGAATAGATGGAAGGGTGGAAGACTTAAGACACAGTGAGTCTCTGTGTTCCTGAAAAAGTACATTGCCCAGACTAAGGTAGACTTCTACACACATGGACAACTACTTGACTGCTGGTCATCTGCAAAGAATATGAATAGACAGGGGCACCAACTGATATCCT